>NW_017671273.1:26624-109742 GCF_001879085.1 Nicotiana attenuata | reverse complement strand
CCCTCCCCCCCCCCCCTAAAACCCCCTCTCCTCACCCTGCACCAACCAATCTTCCTATGGGTACACTTATGCCTAGCATGTACTAGTTACTGATTACTAGTACAAAAAAATGTAAAGATTTGAATCAAAGTCAAGCTGTCATAACTTTGTTAATTGCTCCTCTCTATATGCATCATTTCAAACACATTTTTGTCTCCACCACCACTTTGTCCCTTCTTTACTCTTTTCCATTTTGAATGTCATTCTCACATCTAAGTGATAAAAATCCAATCTTTATCAATACCCAAGTGAAAAAATTCATTCTTTCTGAATACCCAAGTTCAAAAATTCAATCTTGCTCAATACCCAAGTGAAAAAAATTCAATCTTTTATCAATACACAAGTGAAAAAATTCAATCTTTTTTAATACCTAGAAGTTTTTTAATCAAGATCTTGAAAACTCATTTCATAAAATTCCAAAATTTAGCATTTTTTGTATGTAGTTCACTTCGGATCCTACAGATTTTGCAAAAAGAAGTAATCTTGGGAAGGGAAAGTGATAATGCCAAGACAAAATCAAGCTATGGTGGAGGGTCTGGTACCCAAGATCCGCAAAAGGGGTTGTTCATCATCTTCATCTACATCATCAAAAGTGTATAACTACAGATTTAAGCGGGCTATTTTAGTTGGAAAAGGTAGAAACGGGATCGGACCCGGGCTTAGAGGGTCCAGATCCAGTACACCAGTGCCAAGCTGGAGGGCTACTCCATTGAGAAATGTTGTTGAGTCACCAAAACAGCCACTTGGTGGGATATCACAGCCTGTTTCAGCTAGAAAATTGGCTGCCACATTGTGGGAAATGAATGAAATGCCTTCACCTAGAATGACTGAGGACTTGGGAAAAAAGAAGATTATGATGTTGAAGAAGGAGAAATTGCGGGCCCTTCACTCGGGCTCGGGCTCGGGCTCTGTTTTGGGCGATTTGCCTCCCCATTTGTGTGATCCATCTCATAGCCCGGTTTCTGAGGTCAGCTTACTCTTTTATTCTGTGCTCTTTTATGTTATATTTTGCCCGAGGGTCTACCGGAAAGAGTCTCTCTACCTTGCAGGTAGGGGTTGTGTACACACTATACTCCCCACACTCCACTTGTGAGATTAGATTGGGTCTGTTATTGTTGTCTTTTATAGTATATTTTGAAACTAAATTTTAGATTGAAAGTTTGCAAAGTATTGTGTCTGTGATGTAGGAACCATATTTTGGTGAATTGAATTTTGATTAGTTTCTTGTGGTTGTTGAAAATCTAGAGAAAATGACGTTTTTTATATGTGTATTAAGTCAAATTCTCAAATATTTGTAGTACTTAGTATTTATTTGTAAGTAATTCCCAAATATTAATATATGATTGATTGTAGTAAGTTACATATGGTGAAAGTGACATTCTCATTCTCTTAGTTATCTTGTTGACCATTCTGTTCAATCCCAGAGATAGAAATAGAAATAAAAATGAATTTTGTAGCATGGACTTGATTTGCTCATAATGTAAGTGTTGCTGCTTGATAGTTGACATCATCTTTGGAGGTTTTGGGTTGTGTTAATATTTGTCTTACTTTTACTGACTTTACAAAATTTGGCCTTGACAAGATACTCCCTATTTACTGATTAAAAAAAAGGTCTTGGCCTTGACAAGCAGTTTCAGAGATGATGATATGCGTTTTCTTTTCCGTTTGATGGGGTATATCGCACTCATTTTGTATGCATAGTGACAAGTTGGATCATCGTAGTTATTTAAGTTCATTCTTGGTAATCCGTACTTCCTTACGTTGATTGTGCAGAGGATGGATCGATCTGGAACAGGAAGCTATCCGAAGAGGGCATCAACAACTTCTCGTAGACAACAAAGGACTACAGAACATAATGTTGGAATGTTAGATACTTTAAGCAGCGCCAGTTTAATGGAGGTGGCAACCAATTCCTTCCTGTCGATGAATTTTATTGATGTTATATTGTTCTTTATGTCCTTTAACTTCATTAGTATGCAATTTTGTTAATATTCACTTTAGGGTATTGTCACGCACTCTGTCTCTTCGTGTTTGTGCAAGTAAACATGGAAATCAATGGTTAGGTCCTATAAGGGTTGATTTGAAATGCATTGACTTGCTATGAATACTTAGGTTGCTAAAAAAGAGTGATGATTTTTTTATTTTTTTTTCAAAAAAAAAAAAAAGAGTGATGATTTATATCAATCTGTAATGCAGCTTGAGACCAGGTCTCGTGCCCAGACTCCACGGGGATCAGTGGCTGGTTTTGGCAGCCGTTTGAAGGATGTTAGTAACGCTTTGACAACATCAAAAGAGCTTCTAAAAATAATCAATCGAATTTGGGCACATGCTGATCAACCTTCATCTAGCACGTCTCTTGTCTCTGCATTACATGCTGAGCTTGAAAGGGCCCGCCTGCAGGTGAATCAGCTTATTCAAGAACAGCGTTCAGATCAAAATGAGATTAATTATCTCCTTAAATGCTTTGCTGAAGAGAAAGCGGCTTGGAAAAACAAAGAGCAACAGGTCATTGAGGCTGCAATTGAATCCATTGCAAATGAACTTGAGGTTGAGAGAAAGCTAAGGCGGAGATTTGAGAGCTTGAACAAAAAACTCGGCAAAGAGTTGTTGGATACAAAAGCATCATTCATGAAGGCAGTGAAAGAGCTTGAAAGCGAGAAGAGAGCCAGAGAAGTAATGGAACAGGTTTGCGACGAATTAGCTAGAGACATTGGTGAAGACAGAGCTGAAGTAGAAGAGATGAAGAAGGAATCTGCAAAAGTTCAAGAAGAGATTGAACAGGAAAGAGAGATGCTCCAGTTAGCTGACAGATTGCACGAGGAAAGGGCTCACACGAAACTCTCAGAAGCCAAGAATCATTTTGAGGAGAAACATTCTGCTATTAACAAGCTAAAGAAGCAGCTTGAAGGATTCCTGGGAAAGAAAAAGGCCAAAGGTAGGGGAAATAGTTCTCTAAATTTCAGAAATAATGAAGAGGTGACAGCAACCCTGAGTAAAGCTCTATTACATCAGAATGAAGAAAAAGACGATGATGGAGGAGAAGTAGAGAATGTTGCAGACTGCGGGGAAGACTCAGCGGAAAGTGATCTTCATTCAATTGAACTAAACATGGACAATTCCAATAAGAGCTACAATTGGGCTTATCCATCTGATATAGTTCGCGAGTCAAAACGAATTTCAGTTGATGAAAGAAGAGCAAGAAACTCCAACTCTGGGCAGCCCAGAAGAAGCACTCCCATTCAAAGGAGCATTTCTGGTGGAGTTGTTGAGTATGTAAATCAAGCTGCAAATCTTCCAACGTCAGGAGATAGATTAGACACGGAAAGACATCACGAACTCGAGAAACTAGGACAAAGATATAGTTATGTGGATGAAGCACATCGACTTAAAGCAGTGAAGGGCCTTAAGGATCATCTATTAGCTAGTTCTGGCTCCAGTCCAATCCGACAGTGGGAGCAACCTTGGCCTTCTAGAGATCCTTGTGCTACAATTCCTGAAAGGTCTAGTATTATTCAGGGGAGTGCTCCAAAATCACGGCTAGGAGAAGTCAGAGGAGAAGGCCAAAGTATCAGAAGATTGAGACGGTGAGATTGTCTGAATACGTCACCTGTGAGCTTGTCTCAAGAATTGAGGGTCAAGAACTTGTAATTGAGGTTATACTGGAAAGATCTGAAAATAGTCAAGGAGAAGGGGCCGCGTAATTTTAGGAACTTGCTAAATTGGTTCCAGTATGGCCTAAGTTATCTGCTTACCTACAGTTCAAACTTAAAAAGGAACCAAGATTGTGGGATGCATTTTGACATGTCCAAAGAGAGAGGTTAACATCTTGTTGATTATGCTTCGGATGCCATTTTCAATTGTTTGCTTCTGCCTGTTTTTGTTACATGACTCCTATTTTGTTAAGGCGTGTTTGAATTAGTGGAAATCCCTGTAGAAAGTTGTGCTGATTTTAGCAAACTACTCACTGTATAAAAAGTTCCTAGCTATTACTCTGATGCTGTTCACGCTTGTATACAATTTCTGTTCTATTAAGGTACTTTAGGCCTCATTTGTTTGCACTTAATAGAGGTCTGAATCTTAATCATCTCAGACATTAAGTGCGTTTGTTTTTAAAATTTGAATCTTAATTATTCAGATCTTAATCATTAAGTGTGTTTGTTTTTTTACTTCACAACCACTTAATGGGTCTGAATATGTCTGTATGATTAAGATCTATAACATCGACTTAATTTCATTAAGATGCTATCACATATTCATTATTAACTACCGCCACCGCCTACCATTATCAAATACAACCATGCCGCCATCACCACCATAGTCAACCACCACCACCACCCCTGTCACGACCCAAAATCCATGAAAGGTCGTGATGGCGTCGGATACCTCGGTCAGGCAAGCCAACATTTAATAGTTAATTAAACTCTCATTTTAATATTTTAGGAACCATAAACTTCCTTTAATTTAATTAGTAAAAAGTAATCATTACTGAATACATAAAAGTGTTTACAACTTTCAATACTAAATATCCCATAATCACCCCAGAACCTGGTGTCACAAGTGCATGAGCAATCACTAGGAGAATCAAATGAAATACAATAACTGTCCGGAATACAAATTTGGACAGAAAGTAAATACAGTACTCTGAAAGAGACTCTGCTAGCTGCGGGTCGTCTTGAGAGATGCAGCTCACCTAAGTCTCGGTATCAACCATGCTGCTACGCCCACTAGGCCACTAGGGATACATGTGCCTGTGCAACAAAAATGCACAACAAGTATAGTATGAGTACGAAAACAATGCGTACCTAGTAAGTATCCAGTCTAACCTCGAAGAAGTAGTGACGAGGGGTTGACTCCGACACTTACAAGTGCTCCATTAATTTCGGGTAAAGTGAAGGGGTGAATGAACATGAAACAGAGCAAGTATATGAGATAAGCAAGTATAAACACATGATACAATTCCCCTCTTCATAATTTTACTTAAGCTCTCAACTAGCAAGTTCCCTCCGTAACTGGAGCATATATATAGATATGGTGGATTTCATTAAGGAAATTGTCATAATTCCAATCAGGGAAAAATCCCCCAGATTCACTAGCTTCTAGCCAAATGTCACGTACGATTCCATGAGAATAGTATAGATATATGTATATATAGGAAATGCCGAGGCGTACGACCCGATCCAACATAAAAGTAAACTGTGCACTGCCAGAGGGTCGAATGTCGCGAACCATACATATATCTATTAACCTGCCGAGGCGATCGGCCCGCTCCCATGAGAGTAGTAGAAGTAAATACCCCGCTCGCGAATCATACGTGCGACGCAGTCAAATATAGATTTAAGAAATTTCCCCGCTCGCGAATCATACATGCGACGCGGTCAAATATAGATTTACTAATACATCAAAATCCTTTTCTTGATTCTTTCAAAAATAGAGACAATTCAACGTGAAACTTTTAAGGTAATTTTTCCCGCTCGCGAAACATACATGCGACGCAGTTACACATAGATTTCTTAAGTTATTAAAAGATTTCCTCAATTCTTTTTCAAAGTATTAAGTTTAATGGAAGCACTCAAATTCTTAAATTCCTCAATAAAATTACCTTTCAATGCAGTTATTTCGCAACTCAAATCTTATTTCTGCTCAAGGCAAATAGTAACATCAATCAACAACAATATCAACAAAGCATGATGTAACCTAGGACTACCCGGGCATAGGCATAATAGTAGCTACGCACGGGCTCTCGTCACCTCGTGCATATGTAGCCCTCACAATTAGGAACACATATTTAATTATTTCACCTATTGTGTTAATTCCCTCTTACAAGATTAGAAAGGAGACTCACCTCGCTCCGAAGTTACATAACCGGCATTCCACGCCCTTCCGATGAGTCAAATTGATGCCAACGCTCCCAAAACTATCCAAATAATGGGCAAACCAATGAAAATATACCCTAATACTTATAACAATTCAATTTTGTATAAATTCCCAACTCCGCATTGAAAAGTTGACAAAATCGCCCTCGGGCCCACGTGCCCGGATTCCGAAATTTTTCGAAGATAATCTTTACCCATAACCTCACGAACTCAAATATATAATTTACTCTCAATTTCATGTCCAAAATCGTGGTCAAATCCAAGAATACCAAATTTCTAAGTTTTCCTCAAAATTCCAACTTTCTACTAATTTCCATGTTAAAACATATACATAATCGATGTATTTAACTCAAACTAGTATAAACCACTTACCTCATGCTTGGTGTTGAAAATGGCACCTCAAAGTTTCTCCAAAATCGGCTCCCATGGAAGAAATGGGGTTGAAATGAGCCAAACCCCCGTTTTAAAGAAACCTCACTGCCTCCAGCATTTTCGCACCTGCGGTGCACCAGCCGCACTTGCGGCTCCGCACCTGCAAAAATTCATCACAGGTGCGGTCCTCTTCAAGCTAGGCGAAATCCGCTTTTGCGGTACCTCACGCGCATCTGCGCCTTGCACCTGCGGGCGCCCTTCCGCTCCTGCGAGCCAGCTTCCCCTCACACCTTCCGCATCTGCGGAGCTTACCTCGCACCCGCGGGCTCGCAGATACGGAAATACCCTCGCATCTGCGGCCCCTCCCAGCTCTGCCCAAATGCACTTCTGCGACCACAAAATCGCACTTGCGGGATCGCACCTGCGGCCTTTTCCATGCATGTGCGATTACACCAGATACCAGCCGCCTCAGCCCCTTCTCCAAGTCCAAGTTCGATTCGTTTACCACTCGGAATCCACTCGGGGCCCTCGGGACCTCAACCCATTATATCAACACATCCCAAAACACATTACGAACTTAGTCGAGCCTTCAAATCATGTCAAACAACGCTAAAATCACGAATCACGCCTCAATTCAAACTTGATGAACTTTAGAACTTCAAACTTCTTCATTCGATACCGAAACCTATCAAATCACGTCCAATTGACCTTAAATTTTGCACACAAGTCATATTCGATATTACGGACCTACTCCAACTTCCGGAATCGGAATCCGACCCCGATATCAAAAAGTCCCCTTCCAGTCAAACTTCTCAAAAACCTCCAAAATTTTAACTTTCGCCAAATGACTCCAAAATGACCTAGGACCTCCAAATCCACTTTCGATCGCGCTCCCAATACCAGAATCACCATACGGAGCTATTCCTAGACTCGGAATCCTACACGGGCATCGATAACACTGAAATGCACTTCAACCCAAACTTATGAAATTCTTCCAAAATGCTAACTTATACAATAGGCGCCGAAACGCTCTCGGGTCATCCAAAACCTGATCCGGACATACGCCCTAGTCCAAAATCATCATACGAACCTGGTGGAACCTTCAAATCCCGATTCCAAGGTCGTTCACTCAAAAATCCAATCTTAGTCAATTCTTTCAACTTAAAGCTTCCGAAATGAGAACTCTCTTTCCAAATCAACTCCGAACTTCCCGAAATTCATTTCCGACCATGCGTACAAGTCATAATACCTGAAGTGAAGCTGCTCATGGCCTCAAACCGCTGAACGATGCGCTAGAGTTCAAAACGACCGGTCGGGTCGTTACATTCTCTCCCACTTAAACATACGTTCGTCCTCGAACGTGCAAGGAACTACGCTGGAGTTGTCCGAAATCACTGTTCAACACCTCGCGCACCTACCCGTGCTACCACAACTCAGTTGAGCACATTAGCTCGAGCAAATCTGAAGATGTTCTCTTTTATTCAAGCATATAAGCTAGAACCCAGTTCCAACACTCGAAATTCTCTACCAGGCCTGCTTCCAACCTACAGATACCGTATCAATCACTATATGATGTACCAGAACATGACTGCATACCGTTGTTGAATTCTCACCATGCACCATATCATTCACGGACCATAATAACATTCTCTGATCATAATAACCGACATTTCCCAAATCTGATGCCCACAATGCACCTTATGACATATATAATCTTGACCCAACTTTTGCAATACCGCCACGACGGAAGAAATGTGTAGAAGTTCATAATCAACCGTCGAGTCAACAAATCGTTGAGTCTATACTCCTGGCAAGAATCATTACCTCATTCTCAACCAATAAATGTATTTGCTCTTTAATATACTTCATATAATTCGATTGCACAGATCCTAGATCCAATAATCTCGTCTCACCCAGACACGACCAAAAGTGTCATATGCTGCCACAATGTGCCAATAGGCTACCAACTTGAACGTGATACATAAGGAAAATGAATCTCTGGAAAGGGCTACTCATCCCACGTAACTAACTAGACAACCGAAAAGGTGTCATAAACCTTCCTCAGAAAATGAGAAACAAAACACACAAAATAGAATATAGGGGACTGTACTCAACATTACACTATTGCGGCGTGCAACACAATCCAAACAACATACCCGTGGCGGCGTGCCACCTGATCCACACATAAAATCCATATAAGGAGATACATACCGAGCTAGAGTGCTCATTACTCCAAAATACCGAATATCGGCCACAAGCACGCTAAGTGCATAATACCATCCCTGGGAAGACAGACAACGCCGTACGCTACAAAACTCAAGCACAACTAAGGTGCGATACATGATCCGAATCTCGAGAGCCATCCTGCTTCTCTAACACCATCGCTACGTGGAACCTTAACACATATGAAATTTATCAAGCTGTTTCACAACTCACACGGCACAAAATAATATTACATGAAATAGCCGACGACGAAACGACATCCAACGTCCGAATACTCCTCCATAAGGAGTGTTATGCTGAAATGAACGCATCTGGCCTGATATAGAGCCCATATTCATATTTAAGTCCCTTCACAGACCTCAAGCCGATTCTGATCGCACCATACTAGGGTAATAACCTTTCAAGGGTCCATAATAACCCCCTCTTTCCCATAACAAGAAAGAACAACCGTCATAACCGGGACAAACTTCCACATTCCACAACCAAATGAACCGAGCGCCCTCCAGGTATAAATTCTCAAATTAGTGATATTACCACCATCTTCACACTTTGTTTAAATCTCCAATCTATCAGGTGACTACATGTCACACTCATACAATCTCCCTATGGGGTACGCTCCCACGATCTACCACACTAGGTAATAAGTCTGTACATCCATACCACCGGTCACACTAGCTGCAAAGCAAATCAAGAATCCATAACCAGGATGCAAAGCCTCCGACACAAAATACCGATCTCAAGTGACACTGAAGACAATACCAACTTACTCCAAACATCCAAATCCCTTTCCTGCTCATCCGAGCTCGTGACATCTTTGTCAACACCGAACCGCAACCTTGGTCCTTGCTTTCAAATTTCATACCGCTCACTGCACTTAACACGCCAATATGCGATAGTACAAGAATTTCGTCATAACTCCTGAACCACTAATATGGTAAACACTTCATCACCTAGAAACTTCTTACTTAACTCATTCCAAGAGAACCATAGCAAAATGCGAGTGAATTCTCATAACCGTAGAACATCAAATCCTCAAGTAGTGGTCTAAACCACCATATCCCTTCCGGGATCCACCTACCCATAACATGCCACAATATTTGAATACTTCTAAATTAAATCAATTACGGAGACCGTCAAGCCTCGCACATACCGTCACAAATCACATGAGTAACTCAACACACAGAAAGAGCTGATCATTGCCGGCATCATGCCGATTCAACCATTGCTAACCGATCCGACTTCCTCTAATTTATCCCTAACTTCACTTAGAAATAATAATAGCTCTATTCAAAACATAGCGAACTCAATCCACACTCGCCCTGAGTGACCCCATTCACAAGACGACATTGTCTCAAAACCCACGAACCGATTCATACCCTCCTTGTTCGCATAATCACGTCTTGAACTGGTATACCCATTCTAACTTAGTCCCTAATAATAATCAACTCCAAGGCTCTGCTAGTACATGAACACTCTCTCGATGAAGTACCTGACTGAATCACTTCTCTTGTAAATCACCTTCGTACGAAGCATAAGTCCTAAATCTTCCGAAAGCCTAATCATGAGCTAATAGGCCAATTATAGCACACATTTATCAATTCCTTTGCTCAAGTTACCACTTATGTTCTCTTCCCTTAGTCGAAATAGCTTACCAATATGCCGATGACCCGAAACCTCACAAGAAGATAACCATGCAACTCAACCGTAGGCGGTGGGACTCTCCCACTTAGCTTGAAGCCACCATTACACAACTCTGGAACCCATCAAGATGCTTTCTTCATCATTGACATGATCTTGCACCACCAACTCGCCAAATTCCTCTAAATCCTTCTGTTTGACCTTTCATGAACACTGAAACACTAGCCACATTCACCTATTGTGAGCACGTGATTTTTGCCTCACATAAATTACTCCTACAGAATTCCCAAAATTAGATTTTTTCTTCAATTATTAGTTATTTTAGGAATTATTGTAGAATTTTTCTAATTATTTGCATTCTTTGCGTGCATGTTTAATTTTAGTTAATTCATAAAAAAAAAATACAAAAAATACATTGCATTTTCATTTAGGATTTAATTTTACATCTTTTAGATTAATTATTAAATTAGCTTGTTTTACAAAAATGGAAAAATCACAAAAAATAACTCATTTTTGCATTTTTAATTTTTGAGCTTCGAATTTTGGTAGTTTTTCTTTTAAATTGGCATTTAATTAGTTGTGGTAATTATTATTTAGAGTTAACTATTTTAATTTGTTAGGATATTTTAGTTAAGGATTAATTTAGGTTTTTGTTTTAATTTGAAAAGAAAAAGAAATTCGAAATTGAAAAGAAAAGAAAGGAAATAAAGGAAATCTGTTGTTTTGGGCCGTTTCAATTAGAATTCCCCAAGCCCAAATCGAATTCCCTGAAACCCGGCCTTTACCCGTTAAAACCTGGCCCAAAACCCGTTCCCCAACCCGGTCCGCCCACTCAGTCAACTAGACGACCGCGTTTCATTCGCCTTCGATCAGGACCGTTGATCTCTTTTGATCGAACGGTCCGGAACTGAGGGTCCTCTTATTATATAACTGTCCTAAAACCCCTACCCCCTTTCACTCATCTCTCTCATTTCCCCTCCTCTTCAGAGACGAACCAGAACCCTAAAAGCGCCGCCCCCATTTTCCACCGTCTCTAGCCGGCGGCGCCGCCCCCAATTGACCCCAAATCCACACCACAGATCCCCCTTCACCTCCCCAACCTAAATCTCTATTCCCTTTCTCTCGAATCAGACCCAAGTTCTTCGAATCTTGGATCGAAATTTCGATCGAAAACCCTAAGTGGTCTAAAGCCCCCAAAATGACCCCTAGAGTTCCTCCGTCTCTCTTCTCCTTCAAATTGCGACTCCCAGGAGTCCTTTCTCTCATGAAGATTCAGCCAAGGCCATGCAAGGCTGAATCTATTGAAAGAAAGGGTTTCTGTTGGTTGAAGCGAAGGCGAGTCCAAAGGTTCTTGACGTTTGTTTATCCCTCTTTGGTAAGTTTCCATCGCTTGTGTTTCCCTTTTTCTTCTTTTCTTTCTGCCCCCTTTCTTTCTTTTTTCAAAGGGATGAGTCAATTCTGTTTCAAGGATTGATTTCTGAGTTTTGTTAAAAAAAAAAACTGATTTCTGTTTAAAATTGGTTTCTGAGTGCCTTTAAAAATTGTTTTCTCTCAGAATCATTTCGTTTGCTTGTTTGAAATTGCGTTTAGTTTGTTAATTAGTTTAGTTTCGATTTGAGAATTTAGTTAATTCCAGCTCCTTAGTTAATCAGTCATTTAGTTTAGATTTTTAATTGTTGAAACCATTTCAGTATTTGTGTTATTCTGTGCTTACAGATTTTAGTTGGATAATTTTGTCGTTTGGGCTTTGGGTTGTTTCTGACCCATTTGCAAAGAGCAGCCCGTTCAATTGGGTTTAAGTTATTGGGTCAACTTGACCCGTGAGATTTCTGAAGTAATTATGTTTAAGGGGTAGTCTAGGAATTTTAAGTAGGGGACTCTCTCCTAACTGAATAGGGAAGCTTCCTAGAAGCTGGGATAGGGACTAAACTGAAATACTGATTTTTGAAGTGCAAAAACTGAATTCCTTCTTGCTGCCCTAAGACTTGCCTATAAAGGCACTCTTTCTTCACTCACAAGTCAGATTTTGAGAGAGAATTCAGAGATTTAAAAAAATACTGAAAAACGGCTGGAGTCTGAAAGGCTTAGAAAGAATACTGAAATTCTTGCACTCCTTTGTTCAAAATTGTTTCAGTTCTACTAAAAATATCATGGTTGATCCGAGTACTTAAGTTTCCATAGAATGGTCTTCATCTGATTTTTCTACTAGTTGAAAGAAGCTGAATTTTGTTGGAAGTTGCTGGTTCACTACTGTTACATTGCTTTTGTCCTGTTGCTGTTTGCTACTCCCTCACTTTCTTTATTCTCTCTTGGCTTTTTTCCAGGTATTTTTTGGCACTATGGACATCACTTAAGTGTAATATGGAGTTTGGATCTGGAAATATGATAAAAACTGATGTTATATTCTGTCTTAAGTACTGGATTTGGAGTTTGTTTGAATGTTGCTTAATTTAATAGTGTTCTCAGGTTCTATGTATAAATGAGGACTGTATCCTTCTAGTTCAATTCATGAATCTGGCATGGTTTTGAAGATCCTTCTCATAGTTATAGGTTAAATATTCAGTAAATTAGATCATTCATGCTGTCTGCTTTTATTAAAATTAACCTAGGCTTTTGAATTCATTAAGTAATGATGTTATCCTTTGAATGCAAAATGGCTTCCAAGTTAGTAGCTATGTCATAGTCATTTTGAGTAGGAAGAATGGTCTGGTTGATTACGTTAAGAGTTCAGCCCTGTACAGAATTACTTTTGTCATGTATAAGCCTGTTTAAGCTTAAATTCCGATGTGTTTACTTAACAAGTTCATGAATCTCTAAATTGCTATTGTATGTGTTGAAAAGAAATTCAATTAGATTTGAAATCTCGCATAATTGTTCCTTAAGTTTGCTGAAGATTCATGTGAGTATGATTGCTAAATAGTTATGTGTTATTGAAAGCCATGTTAGGTTCATATCAATATCCTTGATGTTCTAATGTTTTTCGCGTGCCTGAAGACTCGAACTCGAGTCTTGCCCTCCTCAGTTCCTTAGTTCTCAAATGACTTGGGCCTTTCTTTGGGCCCTGGACCATGAGGCTGCATAAACGGAACTGCATGGCCTCACCATGTCTGGGCCTGCCTGTTTAATTTCCCATCTGAATGCTGTTTGATTGGCCCAAACCAATTTTCAAATAATCAGCCCTGTTTCTCTTTAAAGCAATTTCCCTTTAATTAGTTTGAGCAGCAGTTTAAAAGAGAGTTCGAATTCCTTTAGTGTTAATTAATTAGATTCCATTAAATAGATTCGGGGCGTGCCATATTAAATAAGACTAGTTTATGGCCCTCAAGAGTTTAATTTAGAAACCCTTTTGGTTAGAATAATTTGAGGCGTGCCATGCCAAATAAAATCTCAAAACGCATGGCCCTCATTTAATTAATTTTAATCCTTTAGAAATCGAGGTGTGCCATTTAGTTGAATTTTCCATGGCCCTCGCAAATCTGAAAGCGCGTAGTTGCTTTAGGCGCGTAATTTAAATTAATTTCCTTAAACTCGGGTGTGCATTTCATGTGACCCAAATCCAAATCTCAACAACGTTAAATAAAATGTGTCGCAGACCGCGGGTGCATTTCATGTGGCGTGGTTCAAAGACGTGTTTTAGATAACGTTGAATCTTCCTAAAATTAATTAAAAGCGGTTAATAATTTAAAATTATACCATAGGCTAAAACATGTATTAAAATCAGATCATAGGCCAATTATAATAGTTTAAGCGATCTTGCTAGAACCACGGAATCCGGGGGTGCCTAACACCTTCCCGCGGGTTAACAGAATTCCTTATTCAGAATTTCTGGTTCGCAAACTTCAAAAGGAAAGTCGAAATTTCCTCGATTTGGGATTTAAAATAAACCGGTGACTTGGAACACCAAATAAACTATCCCAAGTGGCGACTCTGATAAATAAATAATCCCATTTCGAATAATGTCACTTAAATTGGAAAAACTCCCTTATATATACCTTCGGGTGTGTACAAAGGAGGTGTGACACCTATTTGACCTCTTAC
Source organism: Nicotiana attenuata (assembly GCF_001879085.1). Classification (NCBI taxonomy): domain Eukaryota; kingdom Viridiplantae; phylum Streptophyta; class Magnoliopsida; order Solanales; family Solanaceae; genus Nicotiana; species Nicotiana attenuata. The sequence continues at coordinate 95,559 of NW_017671273.1, read as the reverse complement.
CGTATAGCCGGTAGAATTCTTCGCCTAATCTTCGTCAACACCACGCGACCGCTAACATGTTCACAGGAGATAACCTACCTATGGAAATTACATGCCGACATCTCCTAATGACGCTGCAATGCACAATTACTACGAAATTCGTAACCCAACCTGAGCCCATGCTCGTTCGCTAGCTGTACAAGCCCATTCACTCCTCATGGACATCAACTAAAGGTGCGACAATACCTTCCAATCCAAAGTCATGTTGTATCCTTCTTCATGCCAAGAAACTCCTTTCTGTTGTATCAAATCTCCCGCCATATAATAGCCGATATTTTAAATTAAGTCCATAGACCCAATCACTGTCCACCCTAAACCCCAAATCACTCTAGACTTTTTCTCCGGGTGTGTACTCATCCTACCACAGGACCCATATGCTACTTTGCCACTCTCCCACTTTGGTCAAACTCACTCCCTTAAGAAACTACTCGATTCCTACTTCCCGCACTTGGCCTTCTAGAAGTTTAATCACCACAAGACACTTCCCACATGTCCATACCCATCCTTCGCTGCCCAGTTGTTGCCTTAAATCATAATCCATCTCTGTGGCACTTGTACCAATAGATCGTTACTTCGTCAACCCAAACCTGAACAAACATAGTCCGATTGTCTTTCCTCCACCGGTAATAAAACACTGAATCTCTGAATCGTGCTCCGAGTAAATGTAACGACCCGGCCACTCGTTTTTAGAATTTACGCCCCGATCCCCTATTAACGGTCTTCCCCAAGTTTATTTCTGCTATTTTGAATTGCCGGGATGTTCGGTCTTGAGTTTCGGAGAGTTTTGGGACGCTTAGTCCCTAAATGAGAGCTTAAGTGTTGGAAAGTAGTCCGTAGCCGGAATAGTGTGAAGACGGCCTTGGAATGGAAATCCGATGGTTCCGTTAGCTCCGTTAGGTGATTTCGGATTTGGAGCGTGGTCAGATTGTGTTTTGAAGGTCCGTAGCTAATTTAGGCTTGAAATGCCGAAAGTTCGAATTTTGAAGTTTCCGATTTGATAGTGAGATTTTGATCCGAGGGTCGGAATGGAATTCCAAGAGTTTCTATAGCTTCGTTATGTTATTTAGGATGTGTGTGCAAAATTTCAGGTCATTCGGAAGTGGTTTGGTTAGGTTTTTGATCGAAAGCGTATTTTGAGGAAATTTGGAGTTTTTAGGCTTAAATCCTTGATTAATTCGAGGTTCCGATGTTGTTTTAGATGGTTTCAGGATTGGTATAAGTTTGAATGAGGTATTAGGTGTTGTTGTTTCTTTTGGTTGAGGTCCCGGGGGCCTTGGGATGATTTCGGATGGTTGACGGGAAGGTTGAAGAAGTGTTGCAACAGCTGTAGTATTGCTGCTTCTGGTATTTTCGCATCTGCGGCTTGGGAACCGCAGATGCGGCGCCGCAGAAGCGGCTAAAGGGCCGCATAAGCGGCTTGGGGTCATTCCTTCAGAAATCGCAGATGCGGGTGTGAGGCCCGCAGCAGCGGAACCGCAGACGGTAGGAGGCCCGCAGAAGCGGATTTTGGTTGGTTCTTCAGGTTCCGCAGATGCGGTAGATCTTCCGCAGAAGCGGAACCGCATCTGCGAGTGGAGGATCGCAGATGCGGAAGCTTGGCCATTTAATGAAATTGCAGGTGCGACTATTTGTCCGCAGAAGCGGGACCGCAGATGCGGTCCCAGGGCCGCAAATGTGGAAGTAGCTGGGTAGATCATATAAATAGTTGCCTTTGCGAAAATTGGCTATTCTTCCACCATTTTCATCCGGGTTTGGAGCTTGTGAGAGGGGGTTTTGAGGAAATCAAAGGGAAATCACTTGGAGGTAATGTCCTTGACTTCATAACTCGTTTTTATGTGATTAAAGGCCTAATTAATGGTGAGAAATTTGGGAAAAGGGGGTAACTAGGGCTTGAGTTTAAGAGACTTTTAATTGGGGATTTGAGGGGTCATTTGGACTCCGATTTCAGTGTTCTTATTATGTATAGACTCATGAGAGTACGAAGTTTCTGAAAATATAAATTTTACCCGATTCCGAGACGTTGGCCTGAAGGGCATTTTGGTCATTTTACATAATTTCGCGTATTAGCTTTGAATTAAATTGTAGAATCAGTTGCTTGAGATGTTATTTATGATATGTGATTGAATTGAATAGATTTAGGCCATTTGGAGTCGGATACTCGTGGCAAACGTGTGGTTTCGAGTTGATTTTGGAGCCGGTTCGAGGTAAGTGGCTTGTCTAACCTTGTGTGGGGGACTTTTTCCCCTTAGGATTGATATTGTGGTAATTGAAATGCCTCGTGCGTGAGGTGACGAGCGCGCACTTGTGCTAATAGTTGGAAATCCGGTTTTTCTTTAAAAATAGCCTTGAATTGTGTTCCTCCTTTCTTTGCTTACACTGTTTGATATTTAAGCCTGCTGTAGCTTAGAGAAGCATGTCTACTTGACTAAATTTCTTGATCTATCTTAACTGCCTTAATTGTACTACGTGAACCATGCTAGGTTAGGATTACCTTCTTCACTTTGATGTGAAATTGATTGAATTGAGTCCTGTTGTTGCTGTGTATTTACTTTGGGACTACGGAACAGTATTCCGGGAGATTCCCCTGCACTTTATTTTGGGACTACGGGACGGTATCCCGGGAGCTCCCCTGTATGTTTACTTTGGGACTACGGAATTGCATTCCGGGAGATCCCCCTGCACTTTATGAGTTGGACTGCGGGACTGCACCCGGGAGATCCACTGGACATGATATTTATATTTGGGGACTACAGGACGGTATCCTGGGAGATCCCCGGTTGTTATCTCGAAACTGAGTTATGTTCTTTTACTGTGTTTTGTTTGTCTTTGTAATAGTTGTTGTTGTCCTTTATATCATGTGTTATTTAATTACACTGTCATTTCACACTGTTAAACCTGTATCTCATTTAACCTCAGTAGGGCCCTGACCTTCCTTGTCACTACCCAACCGAGGTTAGGCTTGGCACTTACTGAGTACCGCTGTGGTGTACTCATGCCCTTTCTGCGCATGTTTTTCATGTGCAGATCCTGGTACTTCTACCCAGGCGTATCATCCTTGAGGCAGGGAGCATTTCGTAGACTTCGAGGTACATCTGCCGCGTCCGCAGACCGAAGAGTCTCCTTCTTTACTCTATCCGTAGTGTTAGCCCTTCTATTGTACTATTGATGTAGACATTTCTGGAGATTTGAGCACTTTACTGTATTCCTTTTTAGCTTGTGTTCCCGTGAGTTTCCGGGTTTTGGGATAGTAATGTAGGATGCTGTGATGTTGAGTTGTATGTGCCGGGCGGCATTTTATATACTGTTCTCCTTTAAATTGTTCAGTTTTGGCTATTATTCCGCAAGTTAGTTATGTTTCCGCATTGTTAGGCTTACCTAGTTGTAGAGACTAGGCGCCATCACGACATGTTCATGGTGGGCGAACTGGGGTCGTGACAGTAAACCTCATTTCAAGTCATTTGCTGCCCCGACACATAGGCAAGCATCCTGCCATCATAAAGTTTTGCGCGATAATCGCTCAAAAGCATCATAGCAACCTGTGCATAGCCTCAAAGCTCTCAGAAGTATAGCTACTAAGCTAAAACGACAGAATATCCTTCCGTAAGCCGACGACAGTAGCCCAGACAACCACGCAGGGAGAAACATCCCACACCACATTTGTAGTACCATTACAATTACTCACTTCCCGATTCATAACCAGCGCTTCGCGTCGCATAAGATTGAATGGAAGGGAAATGAAGGTATAAGCCTCAAAGGAATCAAACCGCACGATGAGGAATCAAGAAGGGAAGTGTTCCTACCAGTCCTGTAGCCTCTCGAAGATAAGTACAGACATCTCTGTACCGATCCACAAGACTCTACTAGACTTGCTCATGACTCGTGAGACCTAAGGGAACCTAGTGCTCTGATACCATGCTGTCACGACCCAAAATCCATGAAAGGCCGTGGTGGCGTCGGACAACTCGGTCAGGCAAGCCAACATTTAATAGTTAATTAAACTCTCATTTTAATATTTTAGGAACCATAAACTTCCTTTAATTTAATTAGTAAAAAGTAATCATTACTGAATATCTAAAAGTGTTTACAACTTTCAATACTAAATATCCCATAATCACCCAGAACCCGGTGTCACAAGTGCATGAGCGATCACTAGGAGAATCATATGAAATACAATAACTGTCCGTAATACAAATTTGGACCGAAAGTAAATACAACACTCTGAAAGAGACTCTGCAAGCTGCGGGTCGTCTCGAGAGATGCAACTCACCTAAGTCTCCGTATCAACCATGCTTCTACGCCTAGTAGGTCACTAGGGATACATGTGCCTATGCAACAAAAATGCACAGGAAGTGTCGTATGAGTACGAAAACAACGCATACCCAGTAAGTATCCAGTCTAACCTCGAAGAAGTAGTGACGAGGGGTCGACTCCGACACTTACTAGTGGTCCAATAATATCGGGTAAAGTGAAGGGGTGAATAAACATGAAATAGAGCAAGTACATGAGATAAACAAGTATAAACACATGATACAATTCCCCTCTTCATAATTTAACTCAAGCTCTCAACTAGCAAGTTCCCTCCGTAGCTAGAGCATATATATAGATATGGTGGATTTCAATAAGGAAATTGTCATAATTCCAATCAGGGAAAAATCCCCCAGATTCACTAGCTTCTAGCCAAATTTCACGCACGATTCCATGAGAATAGAATAGATATATGTATATATAGGAAATGCCGAGGCGTACGGCCCGATCCAACATAAAAGTAAATTGTGCACTTTTAGAGGATCGAATGGCGCGAACCATAAATGTATCTATTAACTTGCCGAGGCGATCGGCCCGCTCCCATGAGAGTAGTAGAAGTAAATACCTCGCTCCCGAATCATACGTGCGACGCGGTCAAATATAGATTTAAGGAATTTCCCCGCTCGCGAATCATACATGCGACGCGGTCAAATATATATTTATTAATACATAAAAATCCTTTTCTTGATTCTTTCAAAAAATAGAGACAATTTAACGTGAAGCTTTTAAGGTAATTTTCCCCGCTCGCGAAACATACATGCGACGCGGTTACACATAGATTTCTTAAGTTATTAAAAGATTTCCTCAATTCTTTTTGAAAGTACTAAGTTTAATGGAAGCACTCAAATTCTTAAATTCCTCAATAAAAATACCTTTCAACGCAGTTATTACGCAACTCAAATCTTATTTTTGCTCAAGGCAAACAGTAACATCAATCAACAACAATATCAACAAAGCATGATGTAACCTAGGACTACTCGGACATAGGCATAATAGTAGCTACGTACAGACTCTCATCACCTCGTGCATACGTAGCCCCCACAATTAGTAACACATATTTAATTATTTCACCTATGGGGTTAATTTCCTCTTACAAGGTTAGAAAGGAGACTCACCTCGCTCCGAAGTTACATAACCGGCGTTCCACACCCTTCCGATGACTCAAATCGATGCCAACGCTCCCAAAACTAGCCAAATAATGGGCAAACCAATGAAAATATACTCTAATACTTATAACAATTCAATTTATATAAATTCCCAACTCTACATTGAAAAGTTGACAAAATCGCCCTCGGGCCCACGTGCTTGGATTTCGAAATTTTTTGAAGATAAACTTTACCCATAACCTCACGAACTCAAATATATAATTTACTCTCAATTTTATGTCCAAAATCATGGTCAAATCCAAGAATACCAAATTTCTAGGTTTTCCTCAAAATCCCAACTTTCTACTAATTTCCATGTTAAAACATATACATAATCGATGTATTTAACTCAAACTAGTATAAACCACTTCCCTCATGCTTGGTGGTGAAAATGGTACCTCAAATTTGTTCCAAAATCGGCTCCCATGAAAGAAATGGGGTTGAAATGAGCCAAACCCCCGTTTTAAAGAAACCTCACTGCCCCCAGCATTTTCGCTCCTGCGGTGCACCAGCCACACATGCGGCTCCGTACCTGCGGAAATTCATCGCAGGTGCGGTCCTCTTCAATCTAGGCACAATTCGCTTCTGCGGTTCCTCACGCGCATCTGCGCCCTCGCACCTACGGGTGCCATTCCGCTCCTGCGACCCAGCTGCCCGTCACACCTTCCGCATCTGCGGAGCTTACCTCGCAGATGCGGAAATACCCTCGCATCTGCGGCCCCTCCCTGCTCTGCCCAAATGCGCTTCTGCGACCACAAAGCCGCACTTGCGAGATCGTACCTGCGGCCTTTTCCATGCAGGTGCCACTAGCGATCAGCGCCAAAAAGTGATTGGTTCCAAGCCTATACCACTAGCGAGTGGCAAGGATGGTCGATGCAGTTTTACCTAATAAAGGTCGGGATCGATTTCCACAGGGAGTTAATTGATTTGGAGTTAGGTATCTAACTAATCTAGATACGCGTGTTGTTCCAAATTGCAGCTCCAAACATGGTCATGATTTATTTTTACTTCTAAAGCTATACTATAATATGCTAGAATAAGCTAAGTACACTATTTTTGTTGGTTGTTTTCAAGGATTAAAAGGGACTAGGCAATGACTTCCGCCTAGGTGGATATCTAACGGGTATCAAGAATTCAGGGCAATCTTGTTATGATTGGGGTCGTGATATAACCATCACACATAAATGCTCACTCTATACCTCTTGGTAGTTTGAGTTACATTGCCCGATTTGACTTTCTCAAGTCCAAATAGGTGTTCATGCACAACAAATGATATTGGCTCAACTCGGGTATTACTATCTCTAGATTTAACCCTTTAATTGGTGCTATCAATCTCTTGAATTCACCCCAATTCCTTGTTAGCCTAATTTTCCTAGACTTAGTCCCTCTTTCTCAAGAAGAGTCTAAGTCATCAAGGCACGAATCAGTGTTTGCAACCACCAATTCTACAATTGAAGCATGAATTAAGCTAAATATCACTAACCCATTAAGCCCTAAAATTCATGACCCATTAAATACCAACACTAGGGTTGGATCAAAACCCTAGCTATGGGGTTTAGCTACTCATAATAACAGTAGAAATCAAAGATGGAGATGAAATATAAGCCATAATATTCATATACAAGATTAAAATCTAAAGATTGAAGACAAATCTACTCTAAGATTACTCAAAAAGGTAAAAAGCCGTTCACGTGCTCAGCAAAATATTACATGCCCTAGAAATGTGAAAAAGATCTATTTATACTAAGCTGAAAATCCTGGACAAAAATGCCCCTGCGGAATAACGAGCGCGTCCGCGCTTGAGTTCTCGCGGCCGCGCAATAACGAGCGCGGTCCGCATTTCTTCAATTCTGGGCTTGGTTTGGACTTTGTTTCGCGGACACGTATTTTCGTCCGCGTCAGCGTGTGCTTCCATCGCGGCCGCGTAATTTGGACACGGTCCGCGTTCTTTTATTTAGCAAGACTTGCAGAGTCTCTGAATCTTCAATCACCGCTCTCAGCGGAAATACCACCGCGGCCACGTTAGATATTCCGCGGCCGCGATTTTCCATCACGGTTAGTGGTAGCACTTGTGCTTAAATTTTAGCCTCTTTGAACTTTACTTTCGCGGGCCGCATATTTGAGGACGCCTCAGCGGTAGTCCTCACGCGGCTGCTCTTTTTCATCGCGGTCAGCGGTCTAGTCCCAGTCTTGGATTTGTGCAAGATTGACTCCTTCATGAGTTGATTATCGCTTCTTTGCCTCATGTTGACCAAACCCTGCAGATAAGCACATTAAGTCATTTTTCGGGAATACTTTTTCACATTTTTTATCCAAAACTTAAGCAAAAGAGAGCATAAGATAGGCTAAAATCCATAGTTATCAACTCCCCCAAACTTAAGCTTTTTCTTGTCCTCAAGCAAACAAAGTAATTTCCACCTCCACAAGAAAAAAGAAAAAAAAACCCTCAACACAAATGCATTATCAACAACACACAACCTTTTTAGTACCATAGCTCTAGTGCGACACAAGAGCATCAAGAGTTGACTTAACTCATCAGGGAAGCTCGTTCTACTTCGTAGTTCATTGTGGAACCCAAACTCTTTCTCCTCTGCTCTCCATAAGCAAATCTTACTTATAGCACTCAAAACAAGGATTGTGGAAAAGTACGCTCATCTCTCTCAAAGGAAGGTTACAAGTCCGGCTCTAAGTACCATATGCTTGCCCCTTAATATAAATCACCACTAATGTAAGCTCACTCAACTCGAAATTATATAGGGCTTTTGCGGGAATGTAATGAAGGGTTTTGGTTCAAGGTAGGATATATCGGTCTATGAAGGTTTCATCTTTCCTTAAGCACTTCATTTTCTCATTTCGGCTCACACTTTCTTGACTCTTTGAGTCATTTTCTTCTTCCTTAGGGGACTAGAGAGACATACTGTCACTCTTTCTTGTTCATGACAATCATTTTTCTCCTTTTCTAATCATTCCAAGCCTTTCATCATTGCTTTAATTGAATTCCTTTATTTTTCTATACTATTCACTTTCTTTTTGACTTTTTGGCTTTTCTTTCTTTTCTTTTGTCTTTCCTTTTCTTCATTTTGTACCTTTTATCACTTTCACATTCCTCGTCTCTCTCCCAAACTTATGCTTTTGCCATTGTGCTAAGGAAAGATCGGATGCCAAGAGAGGGTCATTTTAGAACGGATAAAGGCTTGTATCATGGTTATTGAAAAAATAAAGACTTCGGCTCAACGGGGTTGACTAGGGATATCATATTTGGTGTGCTATGGATGCTTTCAAATTTCAAATTAGATCAAGGAGAGCCTATAATCATTTCTCAAGTCAAGCTACACTTAGAATTTCCCCTAGACAAACATTCAGGGCAAGTTCTAGACTTATTGGTACGGGACTTGGACTTGCAAATTAAAACCTCACCTCACAAGTTGTTGGATTGCTAAAGAGATAGAGTCAAAGGCCCACAACAACCCTAGCTAATATTGAGCAACACAAATGGCTCCAAGAAGCCACTCGATGATTGTTTAGTCAACACAAGAGTCTAAAGGTCACAACTAGCACCATTCTTTGCAAATCAACTTGTTTCTAAACATAAGGTCAAAGGTAAATGTGTTAGGCCCAAGTGAAGCAGGCCTGAGACACTTTTATTCATTACTACTATTTACACACAAAAAAACATAAATAAAACAGACTCAACCCTAAAGAAGGTTGTCACGCCATCCATCATCGGGAAGAGCCACCCGATTCACACAACATCCGCCTTTGGAAAGAACCGTGGCATTAAGAAAATCAAAGACTTATTGATCACAAAGCTAAGAACTCAAAAGAAAGAAGCTACTAAAGGAAGTAAAAAGCTAAGCTATTAAGAAAAAGATCACAAGAAGTTATAAAGTGAACTACGAAAAGTAAAATGAATATGTACAATAATGGAAGGAAACGAATATATACAAGATGGGAATGAATATATACATGGAATGGTAAAGTTATATACATACCAAAAGTGAAAAATAAATGGTAAAGTTATATACATACCAAAAGTGAAAAATAACGATAAGTAAAAATAAAGAAAAAATAGTATCATAATTATTACATTCCAGTCATCATCAAAATAGGACCACCCCCCAAATAAAAGCTAGCATTGTCATCAATGCTAAAAGCAAAAATAAGATCAAGAAGGGATAGAGAGTAGAGAAAACTCCCTATGTGGTCTGCATCGGGTCCTGCACATCAGTGGGGTCAGCTCCCTCTGGATCCTCTAACTGTATCTCCAAGTTCTCGGATTGGGGTACAACAAATCCTCTCATATGCTCTCTGTCAGCCTCCTACTCTGGTGCTTGTGCTGCCTGTCACGCCCCCTTTTTCTCGCAAAATCAGGTTTCGACATTTTCTTGGACAACTCCTTTCCTTTTGGGATGGGGTAAGGGATTTGAAGAATCACCACCTAACGTATTAAGGTGCGTTTGGGCACCTAGAGCAGTTAACTCATGAAACTAGTTTACATCACCAAAGATCGGGTAAGGGATCGAAATTACCTTGAGGGGAAGGTGTTAGGCACCCCTCGAGGTCCACAATGGTGGGTCCTGCCCGAACTTAAGTTAAGCGAATTAGTCTTAAAAGGGGAAAAAAATAAATTAGACATATACAATATTTAACTTATTTTTTACACAGGAGTATAGGGGGTGGTCCTAAGTTTTTTAACCTATAGGATCATTCCATGCAATGCTTTGCAACTCCCTCAAGTCGAGGTTCTACTCATAGCATTAGCGCATGGGCTATCATTTCCTTTACTACCCAATTACTATCTTTCAGTTGTTACCTAAGCGTTCTAATAGCTTCTAACTCGTGCCTTATGTGTGCACTACCCGTCCCTTACCTATGGTCCTGGAGGTATTTAGGACCTCTATGTAGGGTGGTTCTAGACAGAACTATGTTGCTTAAAATGAGAAAAGCTAGGCGACAAACAAAAATCAAATAGGACTATCATGTAAGGAGCAAATAAAGGCTCATATTAACCTCCACAAGTAGACAACAAATGTACGCAGTTAAATCAGCAGATTTCGTTAATTTAGGATCCTATAGGCAGGATGTCTATATGAGCAGAACAGAATATAAAGAAGCAGTTTATTAAGGCGAGTATCAGGACCTACTAGTTTGCCTACTGATTTTATGAAGCTTTGAATCTGGGCATTTTCAGGCAGTAAAATATGACGGTTTAGACCCCAGAATCATTAATAACCCTATAGATTTGCCTAAGTGATTAACAGAATCCTATAGGCATGTTATCTACAACTGTTAATTATAGACCTATAACATGGTTTCTAAGCAAGTTACTGATTTTAACCCATAAGGACAGGTTTTATCTCTTTAGATCCTATAGGCATGCTTTCAAAGTTGCAGAATTAATTTAACTCCTATAGACATGATTTCTAAGTGTTGACTTGATTTAAACTCCTATAAACATGATCTCTAAGTTTAAAAACTGATTTCACCCGACATGCATGATATCTATTAGTTTAAATCCTATAGACATGATTTCTAGGTTTGAAACTGATTCCTTTTATTCCTATAGGCATGGTATCTAAGTTGAAGCTGATTTTATTTCCTATAGGCATGGAATCTATTAATCACATGTGGGCAGAATTTTAAGCACATTGCCAGGAAAGTTTGTTAATTCATAAAAATAAGATCCTATATACATGATAACTAATGCACGTTGAGATTGGAAATATATGTGGATCCTATGAACATGGATTTCTAATGCAGAATTAAAAAAAAGACCTATAGGCGGTGTCTCTAGTATGTCAAAAGGTGTGAAAATGCAGAGCCACAAACAGTCAGAAAATATACTATAGGCAAGATCTCTAAACGAGTAGTAACATTCACATAATCAACCCAATAAACCTATAGGCAGGATTTCTACCCGAGTTTAACAAAGATATAAGGAAACCCCCCCTGATTTTACTAATAAGCCCCAAATCTGTTTATTACAGAGATTATTACAGCCCGAAATGAATAAATTACATAGCAGTATCCATTACACTGCCCAATATGAACTTGGGAACCAGGCCTTCAAACATAGCAACTTTGAAGCATAAAGGAGGATCCATCCATGGCACATAGGATTAGGTTCCTAGTGTGTCAAAGTTCCCAAGGGCCTTAAGGACCCCAGGCAATGCTCACACCAGGACCACATTCAAAGAAACAGTTCATAAAAGATTGGAAGACCAGCCCCAATGTGTCAGAGTTTAGAGGAGTCTCAAGGACCCTAGGCAGTGCTCACACTGGGGGTGGTAGGAACCTAAAGAACTAAGAGTAGCAATTTGAAAACCAGTACATAGAGGGTAAGGGGACAGTTTTTGAAAAATAGCTAATTTTCAGAAGGGTAAGGGTAAGGGGGACAAATTTAGAAACCAGTGCATATAGAACAGTAACAGAACTGCACAAACAAAACTCATGTTCTGCATATAATTCAACTAAGTTGATATTTGTTCAGACTAGATACTCATACCAGCATTTAAAGTAATCACAAAAGCAAGGATACTTGAACTAACATACGAAATTAGCCACATATTACATGTTTGCAGTATCTAAGAATAGTCAGAACAGGGAACATACAGATGAATTGGACAGGGTTCACATTATTGGAGATAACTTAGTTTAGTATTATCACTAAGTGGAATCATACAGTCATATGGCAAACAGAATCATGCTGAAGATTGAAACATATTAATCAAATAAAGCATGGAGAATAGAACAGTAGGAGTTAAGGCATACCAGTTGAGAAGAAAGCAAACAGGAATGCAATAGCAGTTAAAATCCAGAGAATTTGGCCTTGGCTTTCAGCCGGCCAAATAAGAGTCACTTAGTGCAGAAATCAGAACAATGGAGTAAAGAGAGAGCTTAAGGCTTTGTGAGAACAGAGAGTTCGAGAATGGTAAAGTTGTTCAGTTGAAAGGTTGTAAAGCGTGTTCAAAATCGGGACAAGGGAAGGGTTTTTATAGCATACAATAGAGTAAAACAAATAAGGTAATGAACCAATCACACACAAATAAGGTATGAAAATCAATTAAGGTTAGCATGAATCAATTAACATGACAGAATCGAGTAAGTATCACTTAATTTAAGGAAAATCTCACTTAATTAAGAATAAGGTTAAATATGGTAAGAACTAATTCCAAAATCAATTAGGAGTCAGAACACAAAATCAAGCCAGTAGTACGGATAGTAAATCACATAAATAAGGTAAGAACAGGTAAAATCTTAATAAGGCAATACTGGTACTAAAAGGAAAGCTGATTCCCAAACCCTAATTTAGTTAAGTAGAATTAATTAACACTTAAGTGATAGAATTAAAGGTAAACGGATAAAGATAGTAGAATAAATAGTCAAATAATCAAAACCCTAAAAAATACAAAGACATATAGATGGAGCTTGATTAAATCAAGTAAAAATCAGTCGAAAAAGTAAATAAGAAAATCAGAGATGAAAACATTTAAACGCTAAAACCTTTTTTTGCAGAAATCCATCAGAAATCAAAACCCTAGCTTTTAGGGTAAATGAAAGCGGTCAATAATAATAGTAAAAACAGAAAATTTTAAGGGAGAAATACCAAACAAGCACAAAATCGCTTCAGATCTAAAGAGATCTAAACGGATTCAACCAGAAAATAGCTAGGTTCATGAAAATAGACAGAAGTGAATCAAATCTGGTTTGAGCCAAAGATTTGAAACCCAAAAAATACGAAAATACTCGTACTCACAGGTATCAGAGTGAACATAGACGGAATAATCGAGAAATGAGAGACTTTGAACCAGATTTGGTTCGAGTCTCTTGAGATTCACATCAAGCAACATAGAAAACGTATAACCAGTCGAGGGGTGAGGCCAGATAAGGCATGAAATCGAAGGAAAATCCCATGAATCAAGAGGGGATTTGTGACGGCGGGGCTAGGGTTTGAAGGGGGGTGAGAGAGATGAGAGGAGAGAAGGGATCCAAAGGCGGAGGGTTGGGGGGAAATGAGGGTATGGTTTGGGGTTTGGTACATTAAAAGGGGTCAGTTGATTTAGGGCCGTTGATCTCATTAGATTTAGGCAGGCCGGGTACGGGTACTTGGGTTTGGGTATGGGTAGTTAGGTTTGGGTATTGGATTATGAGTTAGGATAATTGGGCTGGCTAGTATTGGGCTGGGAGGTCCGAATATTTATTTAAAAAAGGCTATGTTTTAAATACCCACTTAAATTAATAAAATAATTTATAAAATAATTAATAAATGATAAAAATAATATTTGTATATGAAAATGATTTAAAAAAATTACTTAATATTATAAAAATATAAAAAATTCATTTCTTGTGTAAATAATGTAATTTTGCATATATGGGCTATTATTGTAAAGTTATTGCATTTATAGCCTAAAGATACAAATATAATTATGCATAAAATGATTAAAGCTCAATATAAATATAAATGATAAAAATTAACCAATAAATCATTGTAAAATTATTTGTGATGCAATTAGTAATTATTTAGATAATAAAATGCTGGAATAAATTAATTAAAATCCTTTTAAAATTACAGAAAATTATGGAAAAATATTAGTTGATGCTCATGCACTTTTTGAAAGTATATGTGCATTTTAAAAATATATGAGGGAAAAATTAGGTATCAACAAGGACGACCAGTTGGGAGCCCCCTTGGGTTCAGTTCATCCTAATAGATTGGCAGCCAAGCCCCCGAGGGACACAGACAGGGAACCGAGATCAAACAGGGAACGATATCAGTCGTATGTCGATCGGAGAAACAACGGCTCGGGTCGTAATACTCCTCGGGATGATCAGAGAAATGATTGAGGTCAAAGCTCTCGGGGACTCATGAGTAAGAATGGGTTCGATAAACATACCGACCTTGCGGAGGCACCTCGATAGTTGGAGTATAATTTCAATGTAGATGCATCGGGATCGTGTCAGCTATTGGAAGAATCAAAGACACCAGGTGGCCCAGGCCTATACAAACCGATCCTTCTCAAAGGAATCCAAACTTGATGTGTAAGTATCATGGCACATATGGCCATAGAACAGAAGACTGCAGGCAGTTAAGGGATGAGGTAGCTCGGTTGTTCAACGAGGGTCATCATCGAGAATTTCTTAGTGATCGAGCTAAGAACCATTTCAGGGAAAGAGATGCAAACAGAAAAAATGAGCAGGAAGAACTGCAACATGTAATCCATATGATCGTTGGCGGTGTCGATGCTCCACAAAGGCCTGTGTTCAAGCGCACCAAGGTGTCGATCACCAGAGAAAAACGAACTCGGAGCTATGTGCCCAAGGATGTCCTATCATTCAATGACGAGGAAACGGAAGGCATATCTCAGCTGCACAATGACGCCCTGGTAAGCTCTATTTTGTTAAATAAAATTCAAGTTAAACGTGTTCTAGTGGATCCAGGTAGCTTAGCAAACATAATCAGATCGAGGGTCGTAGAGCAGCTTGGCCTGTAGGATCAGATTATACCTGCATCCCGGGTCCTAAATGGCTTCAACATGGCAAGTGAAACAACAAAGGGGGAGATAATCCTACCATAAACGTAGCCTGGACCATCCAAGATACAAAATTCCATGTCATGGAAGGCGACATGAGGTAAAATGCACTCCTAGGGAGGCCGTGGATCCACAACATGAGGGTCGTGCCTTCGACCCTCCATCAGATGATGAAATTCCCAATGAAGGATGGTGTGAAAACTGTTTACGGAGAACAACACGCTGCAAAGGAGATGTTTGCAGTCGAAGAGGTGATATCGGTACTAGTGCCTTCGACCTCGAAAAAGTCAAGCACCAAAGGTAAGCAGGCGGCCAAATAGCAATCACCGATCCTAGTCTCGATTGAGCTGGAGGAACAGGTAACCGAAGAAGAAGAAGAGGATTCCTTACTCCTCGAACCTTCATTGTTCCCGAAGAGTCAGACGCAACCAAATCAACGGTCGAGGAACTGGAACATGTCATAGTGATCAAGTACATGCCCGAGAAAAAGGTATACCTGGGAACGGGGTTAACCCCCGAACTTAGGAAAAAACTCATTCAATTTCTTATCGATAATATGGATTGCTTTGCTTGGTCCCATTTAGACATGACAAGGATCCTGCCGGAAATAACAATGCACCGGCTAAGTATCGACCCCAGGTTCAAACCAGTGAAGCAAAAATGGAGGCCCCAGTCCGAGGTGAAGCATGCATTCATAAAGGATGAGGTAACCAAACTTCTTAAAATAGGGTCTATTTAGGAGGTAAAATACCCCGAGTTGTTAGCCAACGTAGTTGTAGTTCCTAAAAAGGGAAACAAACTTAGAATGTGTATGGATTATAAGGATTTAAACAAAGCATGCTCTAAAGACTCTTTTCCACTGCCTAACATCGATCGCATGATCGTTGCCATGGCCGACCACGAGATCCTTACCTTTCTCAATGCCTACTCCGGGTAAAATCAAATTCAGATGAACCCGGGGGACCAGGAGAAGACCTCGTTTATCACTAAGTTTGGAACTTGTTGTTACAACGTAATGCCCTTCAGGCTAAAAAATGCAGGAGCTACATACCAACGCATAGTTAACAAAATATTCGAGGAACAGATAGGTAAATAGATGGAAGTTTATATTGATGATATATTGGTTAAGTCCCTGCGCGTAGAGGACCATTTAACTCATTTGCAGGAAACATTCAAAATCTTGAGGAAGTACAACATGAAGCTTAACCCGAAAAACTGTGCCTTCGGAGTCGGCTCGGGTAAGTTCCTCGGCTTCATGGTATTGAATCGGGGTATCGAAATCAACCCCGACAAGATCAAGGCCATCGAGGATATCACAATCGTGGATAGTGTGAAGGCCGTGCAAAGTCTAACAGGACGAATAGACGCCTTGGGTCGGTTCATTTTGAGGTCATCATATCAAAGTCATAGCTTCTTTTCCTTGCTCAAAAAGAAAAAGGATTTCGCATGGATCCCGTAATGCCAGCAACCCTTAGAAGAATTGAAGCGATACTTATCGAGCCTGCCTTTGCTTCACACCTCGAAGGTAGATGAAAAGCTTTACTTACATTTGGCAGTGTCCCGGTTAGCGGTAAGTGGGGTACTAGTTCGAGAAGAGCAAGGTACGTAATTCCCTGTTTATTATGTAAGCCGAACTCTAGGAGATGCTGAAACTAGATAACCTCACTTAGAAAAATTAGCACTTGCGTTGATAAGCGCATCTAGAAAGCTAAAGCCATATTTTCAGGGTCATCCCATATGTGTGTTAACCACTTACCCCCTTCGAATTTTTTTGCATAAGCCCGAACTATCGGGCCGGTTGGCCAAATGAGCCGTCGAACTTAGCGGGAACGATATCGAGTATCAACCCTGAACGGCCATCAAGTATCCTAGCTGGACTTCGTGGCCGATTTTACGCCGATCCTCGTACTCAAAGTGGAGAAAGAACTCCTGCTAAGATCGGGTACATCATCGGGGGTATGGAGCCTTTTCACGGACGCCTCGAATGTGAAAGGGTCCAGGCTTGGCATTATTTTGAAGCCACCTACAGGTAGTACCATTAGACAATCTATCAAAACTTCTAGGTTGACTAATAATAAGGCCGAGTATGAGGCCATGATTGCAGGTCTCGAGCTAGCTAAAAGCTTGGGGGCAGAAGTCATTGAAGCCAAGTGCGATTCACTGTTGGTGGTAAACCAAGTAAATAGAAGTTTGAAGTTCGAGAGTATAGGATGCAACGGTACTTGGATAAGCTACAGACAACTTTGCACCACTTCAAGGAGTGGATTCTAGATCATGTTCCTCGAGAACAAAATAGTGAGGCCGATGCACTTGCTAATTTGGGATCATCGGTTGAAGAATATGATACCGTCTCGGGGACTGTCGTCCAATTATTGAGGTCTGTGGTTGAAGAGGCTCATGCTGAGATACGAGTTTGACTTGGGATTGGAGGAATAAGTATATCAAATATTTGAAAAATGGAAAACTCCCATCGGACCACAAAGAATCGAGGGCCCTACGAACCAAGGCTGCTAGGTTCACATTAGATGAAGATGGAACATTGTAGAGGAGGACGTTTGATGGACCATTAGCGGTATGTTTAGGGCCGGGGGACACTGATTATGTTCTACGAGAAATCCATGAAGGTACTTGTGGGAATCAATCCGGCGCCGAGTCTTTGATTCGCAAAATTATTAGAGCAGGGTATTACTGGGACAACATGGAAAAGGATACTAAGGAGTTTGCTAAAAAATGTGATAAGTGCCAACGGTTTGCACTGATGATCCATCAGCCCGGAGAGCAACTCCACTTAGTCCTATCCCCGTGGCCTTTCATGAAATGGGGAATGGACATAGTCGGCCATCTACCAAGTGCCCCAGGTAAAGCTAAATTTATTTTGTTTATGACTGATTATTTTTCTAAATGTGTGGAAGCACAGTCCTTCGAGAAGGTAAGAGAAAAGGAAGTTATTTGACTTAATTTGGGACCACATCATATGTCGGTTCGGGATGCCTGCCGAGATTGTATGTGACAATGGAAAGCAATTCGTCGGCAGCAAGGTAACGGAGTTCCTCGAAGCACATAAAACAAAGAGGATCTTATCAACATCGTACCACCCAACCGGAAATGGACAGGCTGAGTCAACAAACAAAACTACCATCCAAAACTTGAAGAAAAGGTTGGACGATGCAAAGGGAAAATGGAGAGAAGTTCTACCCGATGTCTTTTGGGCATATCGAACGACATCGAAGTCCAGCATAGGGGTCACCCTGTTCTTTTTAGTATATAGCTCCGAGGCCTTAATCCCTGTCGAGGTCGGTGAACCCAGCGCCAGGTTTTGATATGCATCGGAGGAGTCAAATCATGAGGCTATAGATACTAGCCTCGGGCTATTAGATGAAAAACGACAGGCAGAACTTGTTCGGATGGCCGCGCAGAAGCAAAGAATCAAGAGATACTACAATAGAAGGACCAACCTTCTACACTTTGGAATTGGGGACTTAGTTCTATGGAAAGTTACCCTCAATACTCGAGACCTGAATGAAGAGAAACTAGGCCCAAATTGGGAAGGACCGTACTGAGTCATCGGCATTGTCGGTAAAGGATCTTACAAACTTGGTACGATGAGAGGTGAGCAACTGCCGAACAATTGGTACACATCACTACTCAAATAGATACTATTGCTAAGGTATGACTTTCTCCTTTTGTCCATTTGAATGTGAAACTAACCCATTGCAGGTGTTCGATCGAAGATATCGAAGGCACCTTTTTACACGAAGGCCTTAGGTTTTAAAGCACGCGTTGCACTCTTTTTCCCTTAGATCGGATTTTGTCCCAAATAGGTTTTACCGGCGAGGTTTTTAACGAGGCAACAACTATGTGCTGCCTAAGGAAAACTCAACAGTATCCAAGGCTTCTTTTCAATCAACCTCGAATACTGGGGGGCAACACCCTCGGAGATTATATTTTCGAGGAAAATACTTCACGCCGAAGAGAGCCTCGATAGGAAAACTTTGTAATGGACCAAACGGTCAGATAAACCGTGTCCATGTAGAATAGTCGAGCCCCGACGGCAAAACAAGTACGCATGTATCAATTATTCAAAGAAGCATTCTTTCTATATCAAAACACTTTGTGTCTCAAAGAAGTCTACTATTATACGAGCTTCATACTTATAATTCTATGAAAAACGGCTCAAGGGCCAGAATGCAAATACACCCCGAATACTCGGGGACTGTCATTTATAGGCAACACGTCCGAGTCATCGAAACTCGAATTTATAAGACCTCGAAGGGGCATCCCCTTGATTTAAAGGCCAAGGCCATCATACACGGGGACTAACCTTCCGAACAAGTACGAAAGGTTATCGGGAAACAAGTCCAAGAGACATACCGAAGGCTACGGCCACATTAAAGGCTACACACATATTAAAGACTACGGTCATATAAAAGGCTACGGCCAAAATAATGCGGATCGAAGACGTCCGACTTCCGCCATAAATTAATGTCCTTCAAACACTTTGAAAAACCGGCTAAATCAGGCTACCCACAGCAAAAGCAAATGATAAAGGGCTTCGATAAAATCAGCCCTCGAATAATTTAAAGGCTTTGATAACATCAGCCTTCGAAAAAGCCTCAAGAGGAATTCGATTATCGTTACATAAACGAATTACAAATAAGGTTCCGATCGGTAGAACCTTCGAAAAACCCAACGGGTACAAAAATACATGTTAAGGCATAGAAAAAATTTCACTAAGTCTTTTAGCCGAAAAGAGGGAAAAATTATAACCGCTTTAGAGGCCAAATTGGCCCAACTTAAAGAGCCTAAGGGCCAACCTAAAAGAGCCTAAGGGCCGATGCAAAAAGCCCTAAGGGCCAAAACATATAGAGTTCGAGACCTCGCTCTCACTCAACTCGGACTCAAGAGTCCCGAGCTCGCGTCAAATTAACCAGGGAATAGCTCGAGGATTAACAAAAACCTTAAGTGGTATTCTGTTATAAGTTCAAAGATCGCCCATTGATTATTAAAAAACCTAAGGGTTTGTACTAAAATCTGAGCCGACGTTCGCTTGATCATTGAAGTTAATAAAATTTTTCACAAAGTAAAGTCAAAGCAGAATTCAATACAAATCGGAGATGGAGCAAAGGAAATTCTTTATATTTATAAAAGGGTATTTACAATGCCCATGAAAGTCCTTACACATAAACAAAACAAAAGAAACTAATCTACTTCAGGGCCATATCCTCGGGAGCTACATGTTCGCGAGCTACATCCTTGGGAGCCGCGTCTTCGGGAACTTCCTCCCCGGGGACTTCGTCCTCATCTCCTCCGCTCTCGGATCCACTAGAGAAATCCTCGCCATCGGATAGCAAAGTAGCAGCCTCTTCCTCCAAAGTTTTACTTTTTCAATATCAGCCAAGAGGTCGAAGCCACGAGCGTGCACCTCCTCGAGAGTTTCTCTCCGGGGACTGTTGCCTGGCATGATCATGAGAACATGATAACTTAACTTCAACCGCAGTGGAGATCTCCTGTGCCCGAGTATTAGCAGCTTCGGCATCAGCTCGGTACGAGGAAATGAATGCCTCTGCCTCAGATTTGGCCTTCGCAAGTTCAGTGGCTGATTTAGCCTCGAGCTCCTCGATTTTGCGGCTCCGGGCCAAGATTTCCTCTTTTTCATTTTGAAGCTGGCGTTCGATTGAAATAAGTTGTTCCCAGAGTGTATCTTTCTCTGAAGTAAGAGGGTCCATGTGCTTTTTCCACCCCAGGGTCTCGGCCTCTTTCATTTTGAGCTCTTCTCGGAGCTGCTCTGCCTGCAAAGTTGAAGTGTCAGTCGCTAAATCAAATAAATGCATTACGGACCCACAAAGGCCATATTACCTTTTCAATAAGCTCGGTTTGT
This sequence comes from Nicotiana attenuata, assembly GCF_001879085.1. Classification (NCBI taxonomy): domain Eukaryota; kingdom Viridiplantae; phylum Streptophyta; class Magnoliopsida; order Solanales; family Solanaceae; genus Nicotiana; species Nicotiana attenuata. Next base: position 74,662 of record NW_017671273.1, on the reverse strand, counting down.
TCACGACGAGCCTTCGCCAACTCGACTCAGAGATCCCTGACATCCTCCTCTTTCTGTACGTAGAGGTGCTTAAGGTCTTCCCTCTCTTTCAGCTTCTTAAGTTCGGCTTCGCACCGGGCAAGCTCGGATCGAGATTTGGAGAATGCTTGCCGATAAAGCACCACAGCCTTCATGCAAAGAAAAGGAGTTAGACTTGGAAAGATGAGAATTAAACTCGAGAATAATTATGAAGACGAAAACTTACTTGTTTAAGAAGCCTTTGGGCCTCGTAAAAAATAAACGAGGCGTCAGGATCGGGACCATCCTCGATCCCCGCAAGACACTCCCAAAAAATGTCACTCCCTTCATGGGTCGTTCCCACATTAGGAGTCCTCATGGCTCGAGCATCTCGAAATTGCCCTTCGGAGAATACCGGGCCCGGCGGCGAATTATCTACATTGATTATCCCAAGAGATTCACTTGGGATATTATCCTGTCTTTGAAGGGCCTCGGAATTAGGCTCCTCGAGCTCACCCACCAAGTGTCCCCCGAGACGAGATACACTTTTTCCGCCTGATGGCTCGGGGACTTTGCTCGAGCTCCCCTTCAAAATTTCTTCGGTTCGAGATTGAACCACATCTGCCGCCATCGGTTCAACGGCCTTCGAAGCGTCAGTGCTTCCTATTTTCCGAGCTACCAACAGGCAGTCATCATCTTATCCCTCTTCATCCTCATCCCGAAGGCGTGGGCCATTTCTGGAGATAAGGCCACGGAATCGGCCTTAGGCCTTTGAGCCCTGCTTTTCTTTGGCTTCGGGGAATTTGCAGGCGACCCCTTTTTCCTCTTCTTTTCCTTGGTAGGCTTTGGGATTTCTTCTTCGCCGGTGGGGGCGGCCGCATAGCAACGGCGTCTCCGAGGCCTGCATAATGATAAAATAAGTATTTCACTATGAAACCTAAATATGTGAACAAGAGAACTCACCATGGTTTTTAGCTTCCCATCGACCCTTGGCCAAGTCACGCCAACTGCGTTCCGCATATGAAGAAGTGGAGGCCAGTTGTTGTACCCAACCTGTGAGGTCAGGGACCGCACCAGGAAACCAAGGAACAGCTGCATCATCAGAAAAGAGTTAAATCGAGAAAAAGTAGGGGAAGTAGGGTATTGATCACCATCGATAAATTTATACTTACGTTTCATGTTCCACTCCTCGGGGAATGGCATCCTCTCGGCAGGAATCAGATCGGAGGTCCTAACTCGGACAAATCGGCTCATCCATCCTCTGTCCTTGTCCTCATCGATGCTAGAGAAAAGGGACTTCAAGGATCGGCGCTGAAGCTTTATTAAACCCCCTCGATAAAGGCGAGGGTTGTATAGCCTGATCAGGTGGTCGAGGGTAAACGGCATCCCCTCGACCAAGCCCGAGAAATATCTGATCAGATTAATGATGCGCCAGAAAGAGGGGTAAATCTGGCCAAGCGTCACCTGGTATTGTTGGCAAAAATCAAGAATTACTGGGTCTATGGAACCTAGAGCTGGATCTGCGGGGCCCAACGTAAAAGGGTAGGTAAACACGCTTAAGTACCCCGCCTTATGGGTAGTGATGTCCTCTTCAGGAGAAGGGATCACAACATCTTTGTTCTCCCAGTTGAAGTCCTGATTTACCTGCTCAAGTTCGCCTTTAGTTATTAAGCAGATGTATCGAGACATGGGCTCACATCGACCTGGTGTCGATGCAGGTTTCTCGATTTTAAAATCGGAGGTTAGTTCACATGGCCGGGAATACACTCCTCGATACGAGGTGGCACCACTGTTCTACCTCTGGCCGGCTGCGACGATGAAGCTTTTTCTTTCTGGGAACAGTCTTAGATGTCTTAGCCATTGTGGTTGAGAAATTCAATAGAAGAGAAGAAGTTGATGGTGTAGTAAGAACAAATTGGGGAAAGGATGAACTCAGAGAAGTTGAAGAAGCTAATGAGATTCTAAAGATGATTTGAGAAGTAAAGATTGCAAAAATTGTGGAATTGGCCTATTTATAGAGGTCACTTAAACGGTTTGGGGAAGCCAAATGGCCGACAAGCAGCCGTCTCCAATTAATGACCTTGGGAGCTACGCGGAAGTGACTTTTAATCACTTCAGCCGCTGACATCACGAGATTGACATCATGATCGAGACGATAGAGTATCAAAGATCAAATCGTTTCTTATCATCTTACTCTAAGAAATGCGGGGACTATTTGTATACGGTCAAAATCGGGTATGCCCAATTTTTCGGGCTCGAGGGGTCGCCTTAAGTTCGAGTTCAGGATGGATCAAGTTCGAGCTCGATGGACCAGGCTTGAGCTTGACGACACGGTACAAGGCTCGAAGAATCAAGTGTTCGAGGAACGTCGAAGCCTAATATGACTGGCCTCGAGATAATACCGTTATGGATTTGTAACAGAATGAGCAAGATTCCTGCCACATCCCCAAGATCGTGGCGCAAATTCTGGAATAACGAATCCGTACTAGGCGGTTAGACAGCTGTCCCAATGAGAGTCTTTACTGTAAATGGAAATGTACCTTATTTAGGGTTCCCCTATTATATAAAGGGGACCCCCAATCATTTGTAAAGACATTCAATCATTGGCAAAGAATATACTCTCTTACTTTTCTCGCTCGTTGTTCATCAGAATTGTCCCTTATCTTTATTATTCTTACTTTATTGTTCTTAATCTGTCTCGAGGTCACTTTGGTTCGAGGTCGAGATTGGCCTACATTCTGGTTTGGTTTACTTATTTCCTTTCATTTATTCTTCATATTTCTTGGTTATTAATTAGTATTGAACTAAATCACGTATCTTTAAAACCATAAGTCAAATTTAATTGTTACTCGTAATTTCGACGTAAACACTACTCCAGAACTATCACTTATAGTGATTGCTGCTATCCAATTACAACATCAACAACAACAACAACCCAGTATAATCCCACTAGTGGGGTCTGGGGAGGGTAGTGTGCACGCAGACCTTACCCCTACCTCGAAGGAGTTGAGGGGTTGTTTCCAATTAGTTTTTTTAACTCTCTTATTACATTTTTGAGAAAAAATATACGTAATAAAATAACTAGGAAGGGACGAGCCACGGTAATTCGACGCGGCTCCAGCCTTTTGCTTAGCATGATTAAAATTCAATTGATTAAAGTGCATGCGCATAGGATAAAAGCACAACGTGCATATAATCAATGCGAAATCTTAAAGCATGACGCACTAGATAATATTTGTTATTACGCTCCGCTTTTATTTTTAGTGTGTACTGCTCGAAGTTTTGAAAAGAAATATTAAAACTTGTGATCTTAACAGTATCATGATATTTGTCTAATTATAAGACTTTTATACTTGTAAGTTTAAATAATATTTGTGTGATTTTCATTAAAAAAATATAGAAACAACGGAGTTATAAAGATATTAGTAAGGGATATGCAATAACACTATGCTCCAGGGTAAAACTTAAGTATCGATTACGGGTTCAATTGAACCATAATCAGTCATTTGCTTCCCTTTACTTTGTCAGCATGTGCTAATTTGGTATCATTTGTTTTAAAACGAAGGAAAGATAGAATAGAAGAATGGGAAAGAATCCTAAGATTTCAAGGTGCTTGTTTTTCTCTCTTTCAAAAATGTTGCGCATTTGACCCGCTCCATTAACAAAAACAGAGAAGAATTAACCCAAATAGTCGTTTACTCAACAATTTAAATTAAAAATAGTCGGTGAAAGAATATATATGCATAATTTTATGTATTATATATATATATATATATATATATATATATATATATATATATATATATATATATAATAATGTATAATTAATGTATAATCTATGTATATGACTAAAAAAAACAAATAACGAATTTGATCGGCTATTTGTGTAAAGATCTCATTAACAAATCTATAGGCGGTCCATTATCTTCCTACGTAAATGTGCTTCAAAGGGCCTGCTACAAACGTTATCTTGGGCCTAAGCTGGACTTCTCAATTCTTGGACGAAGTGCAGCAATAGTCACTTTTAAGCCCGCCATTTAAAATATATCCATAATTTATAATATATTTAAAGATTAGTCAATTCACCTAGACTCCAGACTAAGTATCATGAATTTATAAATTCAGGACTTAGTGTCCTAAATTTTTGAGCTGCTAATTTGAAATCCAGGACTAAGGGTGTGTTTGGTATAACGGAAAATATTTTTCGTGGAAAATATTTTCTTGGAAAACAAGTAGTATTATAATCTTACTCATTTTTCGGTGTTTGGTATGCAAATTAAGGAAAATAACTTCTCAAGAGCATTCATAAATAATTTAGATACAATAAACATGAATCCATAAACTTTCGAATCAACAACCTTCCGAACCCACAAATTTCATAAACTTTCGAACCGCTAAATTTCCGAAACCGTGAACTTCCGAACCCGTAAACTTTATAATTTCTAATAATTCTAAACTCGTAAACTTCCAAACGCATAAACCTCCAAACTCATAACTTTGGAACTTGTAAAATTTGAAACCTGTAAACTAAAAGATGAAAAATGTAAAACTAAAAATATATAGAATTTATTTTTGGGGGGGGGGGGGGGTGCAGGAAAATGAAAAAACACAAATTGAAAATTACAAAAAAAAAAAAAGAAGTAAAAACGAAAAAAATAGAAATTTGAATTTACAAAAAAAAAAAGTTAAAAAAAACCCTTTTTTTTTGCGGGGTGGGGGGGGGGGGGGGGGTTTGGCAGGGTAGGGGGTGCAGAAAAACGAAAAAATAAAAATTAAAAAAAAGTGTTAAAAATATTCTTTTTTTTGTGACGAAAAAAAAATGAAATTTAAGTTTTTTAAAAAAAAAAAGCCTTTTTGGAGGAGGGAGTGGGAGAGGTGGGGTAGGGAGAGAAGGGGGCAGGGCTTGGGTTAGATGTGTTTCCTAACTTTTTCTAGGGAAGTCATTTTCCTCCAATTTCAGGAAAATGTGATATCTAGAAAAACGTTTTCCAAACTTATTTGTGCAACCAAACAGTGGAAAATGGGAATTTTCGTCATATCAAACACACCCTAAGTGTCCTGAATTTCCGAATTACTATTTTAAAATTCAGGACATAAGATTCGAACTTCTTGACACAATTTTCGAACTTTAGGACACGATGTCATGAAATTTGAATTTTAATATTTAAACTCTAGAACGTCGTGTCCTAAAATTTGAAAAAAATTGACTAATCTTTAAATACATTGTAAATTATGGATACATTTTAAACAGTATGCTTAAAATTGGCTACCTAGTGTCATTTCCACTCAATTCTCGGATCATTCACTGGAGCTCGATGCTAGCAATATCTATAAATTGCATTAAAAATGAAATTACATTCCTTTGTGAAAAAAATAGTTTTGGGTATTGACAATTTTAACCAATCTTTCAGCACCATCAAATATATAATGAAAAATCTGCCGCGACATATTTTTATAATTTTATAGCGAACTGAAAAAAAAACTTTAAGTAACATTTGGAAATTTTGGAATTGAATTTGGAAACTTCGACTTTTAATTCTATTGGTTCATGTAAGTTATCTGTTTTTTAATTTATGACGTATGTAAAAATTTGAAATTTCTTAATTGAGTCGCCGTTTATTTGTGATACTTAATTTGTGTTGGTTCATCTATTTATTAATTATCAAATTCCAAAAGAAATAAAACAAAAAAGAAGAATGATGGACCATTACATGGGATGTTTTTACGCATTTTTAGCTTCACAATGAAGGAATCTATCAGTCGACATGGACATTTGACGAATCAAATGTATACTATCCTCAATCATTTTAATTAAGAGAGAGTTGTGATAGCGTTATTATTAAAATAAAAAATATAGAACCTAAGTATTTATTTTAAATATTAATCAAATTCCAGACTAGTCCAGCATAGTTAACTACTGAAGTTAGTCACATGTTCTCTCCAAAAATTACTAGTACTCCTACATTTTTAGCTAATCATATTTTATAACATTATATACATGTGAGATAGAATATGTATAATTCTTTTCAGTGTCGTTACAGATTATATGAATATATTCCAAAAGAAATATATATATACTAACAACTTTTTCTAACTCTCAAGTGCAAAACTTTTCTCAATCACATGAAACAAATAGGGACTCAAACCAGTGAGGAAACTTTAGCATAAGATTGGATTGGCAAGAAGTTAATAACTTGTGGTGGGATGGATGAAATTTCTCAATCCTTAATAAGATATCTCGGGTTCGAGTTCTGAATATGAAAAATATTCTGATAGTGAGTGTTTTCTCTTTTAATGGTCTTTACGTGGCGCTAGCTAATTATCCGAATTAGTCGAGGCCCATGCATTTACCGCACACCAAGAGGAAAGAATCTACTAGAAACGAATTTAGGTGTTGGGTCCTCAAAGGCATGGGTACGAGGTCTCCCCATGTTATTCGTGACGGCAATTATTTACTAACTTTTGGTATTTCAATGTATGCATGATTGTGATTCTCTCTGAAGATACTGTCGTCTTGATCATGTTATGTTAAAAGCAAGAAGAAAGAATCTGAAAGAATTATTGGAAATTCTACAACTTGAATCCTCCTTTTGTGATAAATCCTCCAAATAAACACTCACTCTCTCTTCCAATTTATGTGATAATTTTTTTCTTTTAGTATATCCCAAAAAAATGATAAATTATTATATTTAAAAATAATTTAACTTTAAAATTCTCATTTTATTCTTAATGAAATCATTTATAATAACAAAAATTCATATGGTTTGTTTTAGAAAAGCGTAAATTTTTTTTTTTTTCTTCTTAAATTTGGTGACAGTTATACAATCTTCACATAAGTTAGGACGGAGAGAGTAATATGGTATAATTTATCTAAGTTTTAAAGTCAAGAACTCCATTTTCTTGTTACGGTTGAACTTCCTACCTCAACAACAACAATAACATATCCAGTGTAATTTCACATTATGGGATTTGGAAAGGATAAAGTATACGCATACTTTATCCCTATCTTGTGGAGGTAGAGAAGCTATTTTTGAAAGATTTAACTTCTAACCTTATCAAACAAAAATTTATATTTTGCGTCGTATATACTGGATTCCGATGAATTCTTTGTTTGCAACTGGACACTTGATCACTAATTGAGATATATGGTACAGTTAGCTATCTTTTATTTTTGCGAGATGACAGGAGAAATGAATAGCTAGTGGAAATAATGAAGTAGGGAGAGGCGGATTCAGGATTTAATGCTTATCGGTTCTTGTAACGATCTCGAATACATTTTCAATAATAATTGAGTTCATATTCAAATATTTAATAAATTTTTCGACCACATTTATACTGTTTGAACAAAATCTAGTGGATTTACGTGAATTTATAGATCGGGAGGTGGAACCGCCCCGGAAGTAGGAGTAGTACCTATAATAGAAAAAGCTCACGGGCAATTGGGATCCCATAAATGAAAGTTGTACGTACCTTTCTTTCTCTTATTAATAACTTTTGATCCATGAATTCCACCGTCCATGCTTTTTTCGTCCCTTATTTCTTGAATTCCATCATTATGATTTTGGTAGGGGGACACAAATTTGCTTACTCTAGCTAGAGTCTAGACTAGACTTCCCACAAGTTGGGGGTCGCAGCTTTTAAGCATTAACTTCCACAGATTCAAGAGCTGACTCACCATTCCAAGTTGAAGATCTCCACCTTTTTTGGTTTGGATATTAAGAGTCCGTGTGGACATAAGAAATTTTTCCTTTTTTTTTTCAAAAAAAATTTACTTTTTTTCCGAATCAACGTGTGTTCATAAAATTTTTAATTTTCACTTGAAGATGCATTTTAGAATTTTTCTAAAATTTGAAAAACTCCAAAAAGCTGTTTTTCAAAATTTTCCTTCAGATCACTTACAAAACTTCAGAAACAACCCAAAAATTATATTCATGTCCAAACACAACTCTAATTTTTAGATACCATTTTCACTTTTTTTTTGTTGAAATTTTTATAATTCTTATGTCCAAATGCACACTAATTAAGGTTGAAACATAAGTGATAGGGACCAGACGTGGATCTACCAGTTAAATTTGATAGGAGCGTTTTAAAAGGCTTTCTTGGGATTCGCCTGGGGACTTGCCCTAGAGCAGGGCACTATCAAAACGCCCAAGATTCACGTGTGAGGTTTAGTTTCGTGAGACTTACACCTCAAGCGCCTGATTGCGCACCCGAAACACGCCTAACACTTTTCGCTAAGGGCTCGCCTGATAGTCCTATTGCAAATCATCATGCATCAAATTTTCTAATTAGTATTGTTGACAACCAAATTTTCTTAACAAATTAATGATTAAATTTTTATTCATTTATAGAAATATGAAGATTGAGAATAACTCAAAATAATGAGTCATAGTATTGCATGTTTACTAATTACTCGAACATTAACTTTTACAACGACATTCATGGGTCCTCATTAAACTCACACCATGAGACCTTGCACGTTGATTTCTAAATCTGAAATCATACTTTAATTTTGGCTTTTCGATTTAAATTACATGCAGTAATAGTGTAATAAATTGTTACATCATGAGTGTAATTTAATCTATTTTAACTGTTTACGTGGAGTATTATTTATTAAATAGAGTTATATGTAATTTTCTTTTAAGTTATGTGAATATATAAATATTTTATTACATTATCACCACATAGAACTTAAACTCTTAAATTTTCAATGTTACCCTAAAATTTATATGTAAACCTCTTATTAATTAATTATATAGACAACCAATTCAACGAATAACTTTTTGCTAAAGAGAATAAGTCGAAAAGCTTAAAAAAATCCTTTATGCAAATCCTACCTTGAAGATATTGAAGTTTGATAGAAGAACAAATTCCTAATGCACTAATATGACTTGCGTTCAGGCTATCATCAGTTGAAGATTCAGGAGCCAGATATCCCGAAGACTGCTTTCAGGACTTGCTATGGTCATTACAAATTCCTCGTGATGTCATTTGGGTTGACCAACGCCCCAGCAACATTCATGCACTTGATGCACAATGTATTTCGGCCCTATCTTGACTCTTTCGTCATTGTATTTATTGGTGATATTCTGGTGTACTCCCGGAGTCGGGAGGATCATGAGCAGCACCTGAGGACTGTGCTTTAGAGCTCTAGGTCCATAGGTGTTATGAGTCACAAGTAGGTTTAGTAGAGTCTTGCGGATCGGTACAGAGACGTCTGTACTTATCTTCGGGAGGCTATGAAACTGTTAGGGAAAAAAAATTCTCTTCTTTGATTCCTTGTCTTGCAAAATTGTTGACTTCCAAATTCTAAACTTTTGTCTTCTATTCTCTTACAGATGGTGAGGACACGTACATCCGGATAAGATGACCAGACACCCGCACCCCCTACTGGAGCCGCGAGAAGCTGGGCCCGGGGTAGAGGCCGAGGACGTCCACGTGGTGCAGCCAGAGCACCCGCACGAGTTGCTACAGAGGAGCCACCAGTAGCTCATGTTAGAGCGCAGGCACCTGAGACGCCTGATACTGCACCAGCTCTTCAGGAGACCGTTGCGCAGTTTCAGAGCATGTTCGGCACTTTGGCTCAAGCAGGGTTGATCTTGCTCCAGCCACATCTCAGGCCGAGGAAGGAGCACAAACTCCCACCGCCCGTACCCTAGAGCAGCGGGTTCAGGTCAACCAGGTTCCAGAGGTCATACAAGTACCGCCGGTAGCCCCGGTTCAGCCTGAAGGTAGGGCAGCAGTTTCTGAGGAGGAGCAGCGCGGGCTCGAGAGGTACAAGAAGTACCACCCTCATACTTTCAGTGGCTTGGTGTTAGAGGATGCCCAGGGTTTTCTTGAGGAGTGTCACCGTATCCTCCGTACTATGGGTGTTGCGGGGTCGAGTGGGGTTTCTTTCACTGCGTTCTAGCTTAGAGGAGCGGCCTATCAGTTGTGGCGTGCTTATGAGTTGGGTAGTCCGGCCAAGGCAGCTTCACTCACATAGACTTAGTTCTCGGATATGTTCTTGAGGGAGTATGTTCCCCAAAGTCTTAGAGATGCATAGCACACAGAGTTTGAGTAGTTGCACCAGGGTCCTATAACCGTGTTAGAGTATGCGCTTCAGTTCAGTGATTTGGCTAAGCTCGCACCAGCCTTGGTTGCTATAGTTCGAGAGAGGGTCCGTCGATTTATCGAGGGGCTCAACCCCAGTATTAGGCTTAGTATGGCCTGAGAGTTGGAGATGGATATTGCACACCAGTAGGTTGTGGGGATTGCTAGGAGAATGGAGGGTATGCTGGCTCGGGAGAGAGAGGAGAGGGAGTCCAAGAGGTCTTGAGAGTTTGGCACTTATAGTGGTACTCGTGCCCCAGCTGTAGTTCGTCATGGTAGGGCTATGTGAGTCGCCCTATTCATTCAGCACTACCAGCTGCCAACGGTATTCCGGCCCCTGCTAGGCTTCATATTCTTTATGCACTAGCAGTGTCTATAGTGCACCTCCTGCACGGGGTGCCTTCAGTGGTCAGTCCAGCCGATGAAGCCCGATCCAGCCACATCAACCACGTCCTCCAAGAGTTTGTTTTGAGTGTGGTAACGCTCGTCATGTGGTGAGGGATTGCCCCAGACTTGGGAAGGGTGAACCTCCACAGATTACTCAGGCACCGCGTGCTCCACCGGGTCCTCAGGCTATGGTTACAGCACCAACTACCACTCCACCTGCTCCGCCAACTAGGGGTGGAGGTCGAGAAGGTAGAGGTCGCCCTAGAGGGGGAGGCCAGGCTAGATATTATGCTCTTCCTGCTCGTATGGAGGTAGTTGCATCTGACTCTATCATTACATGTATTGTTCTGGTATGTCATAGAGATGCGTCAGTTTTTTTTATCCAGGATCCACTTCTTCCTATGTGTCATCTTATTTTGCTCCGTATTTGGGTGTATCCCGTGATTATTTGAGTTCTCCTGTTTATGTGTCTACATCTGTGGGAGATTTTATTGTTGTTGACCGTGTATCGGTCGTGTTTGGTTGTTCTTAGTGGTTTTGAGACTAGAGCCGATTTATTATTGATTAATTTGGTAGATTTTAATATTATTTTGGGCATGGACTGGTTGTCGCCCCATTATGGTATTCTTGATTGTCACGCCAAGACCGTGACACTGGCTATGCCAGGATTACCACGATAGTGTAGAGGTACCTTATATTATACTCCTAGTAGAGTTATTTCATTTCTAATGGCTCAACGAATGGTTGAGACGGAGTGTGATGCCTATCTAGATTATGTGAGAGATGTCAGTATTGGTACCCCTACCGTTTAATCAGTTCCGGTAGTAAGGGATTATCTAGATGTATTTCCAGCCGATCTTTCGGGCATGCCGCCCGACAGGGATACCGACTTTGGTATTGATTTATTACCGGGAACTCAGCCAATCTCTTTTCCTCCATATCGTATGGCTCCGCCTGAGTTGAAGAAGTTGAAGGAACAATTGCAGGAATTGCTTGATAAGGGCTTCATTCAGCCCAGTATGTGACCTTGGGGTTCTCTAGTCTTGTTTATGAAGACGAAGGATGGTTCTATGCGAATGTGCATTGATTATCGCCAGTTGAACAAAGTTACAGTGAAGAACATATATCCATTGCCTCGTATTGATAACCTATTTGATCAGTTACAGGGTGCCAGAGTGTTTTCCAAGATTGACTTGCGTTTAGGCTATCATCAGTTGAAAATTCGAGAGCCAGATATCCCGAAGACTGCTTTCAGAACTCAATATGGTAATTACGAGTTCCTTGTGATGTCATTTTGGCTGACCAACGCCCCAACAACATTCATTCACTTGATGCATAGTGTATTTTGGCCCTATATTGATTCTTTCGTCATCGTGTTTATTGATGATATTCTGGTATACTCTCGGAGTCGGGAGGATCATGAGCAACACCTGAGGACTGTGCTTCAAACCTGAGGACTGTGCTTCAACACCTGAGGACTGTGCTTCAGTGGCATTTTTGGGTCATGTAGTGTCGAGTGAGGGCATCAAGGTGGACCTGAAAAAGGTTGAAGCAGTCAGAGTTGGCCTAGACCGTCCTCAGCTACGGAGATACGGAGTTTCCTTGGTTTGGCGGGGTATTACCATCGATTTGTAGAGGGTTTCTCATCTATTGCAGCACCAATGACCAGGCTGACCCAGAAGGGTGCTCTGTTCAGGTGGATAGAGGAGTGTGAGGAGAGCTTTCAAAAGCTCAAGACAGCTTTGACTACAGCCCCGCTATTGGTTTTGCCTACAAGTTCAGAGTCTTATACTGTATATTGTGATGCGTCGCATATAGGTCTCAGCGCGGTGCTGATGCAGGATGGTAGGGTGACTGCCTACGCGTCTAGACAGTTGGAGATGCATGAGAAGAACTATCATGTCCACGACCTTAAGTTAGCAGCTATTGTTCATGCCTTGAAGATTTGGCGGCACTATTTGTACGATGTCCCTTGTGAGATCTACACCGATCACCGGAGTTTGCAGCATCTGTTCAAACAGAAGGATCTTAACTTCGTCAGCGGAGGTGGTTAGATTTGCTTAAGGATTATGATATCACTATTCTATATCACCCCGGGAAGACCAATGTGGTGGCCGATGCTTTGAGTCGCATGACGAAGAGTTTGGGTAGCTTAGCATATCTACCAATAGCAAAGAGGCCATTGGCATTAGATGTTCATGCCTTGGCCAACCAGTTTGTTAGATTGGATATTTCTGAGTCGATTCAAGTTTTGGCTTATGTGGTCTCTCAATCTTCTCTTTATGATCGTATTAGAGAGTGTTAGTATGATGACCCCCATCTGCTTGTCCTTAGGGACACGGTTCAACACGGTGATACCAAGGAGGTCACTATTAGAGATGATGGTGCATTGAGGATGCAGGGCAGGCTATGTGTGCCTACTGTAGATAGTTTGCGTGAGTTGATTCTCCAGGAGGCTCATAGTTTGCGGTACTCCATTCATCCAGGTGCCGCGAAGATGTATCAGGACTTGAGGCAACATTATTATTGGAGGAGAATGAATAAGGACATAGTAGAGTATGTATCTTGGTTTCTAAATTGCCAGCAAGTGAAGTATGAGCATCAACGACCAAGTGGATTGCTTCAGAAGCTAGAGATTCCGGAGTGGAAATGGGAGCGGATCACTATGGATTTTGTTAATGGGCTTCCACGGACTCAGAGGAAGTTTGATGCAGTTTGGGTGATTTTGGATAGGTTGACCAAGTCGGCTCATTTCATTCCAGTGATGACTACTTATTCTTCCGAGTAGCTAGCTCGAGTTTATATCCGCGAGATTATCATGCTTCATGGCATGCCGGTATCTATCATCTCTGATCGGGGTACGCAGTTTACATCGCGGTTCTGGACGGCCGTACAACATGAGTTAGGTACTCAGGTAGAGTTGAGCACAACAATTCACCCTTAGACGGATGGACAATCTGAGCGCACTATTCAGATATTGGAGGGTATGCTCCGTGCATGTGTGATGGAGTTTGGGGTTTCTTGGGATCATTTCTTATGACTAGCGGAGTTTTCCTACAAGAACAATTATCAGTCGAGCATTCAGATGGACCCGTATGAGGCTTTTTATAGTAGACGGTGTCGGTCTCTAGTAGGTAGGTTCGAGCCAGGTGAGGCCAGGCTATTTGGTCAGACTTGGTTCAGGATGCTTTGGAGAAGGTTAAGGTAATTCAGGATCAAATTCATACAGCCCAGTCCAGACAGAAGAATTATGCGGATTGGAAGGTTCGCGATGTTGTATTTATGGTTGGGGAGCGGGTCTTGTTCTAGGTGTCACCCATTAAGGGTGTTATGAGGTTCGGGAAGAAGGGCAAGCTGAGCCCAAGGCTTATTGGCCCGTTCGAGGTGTTGCGGCGAGTTGGGGAGGTTGCTTATGAGCTTGACTTGCCTCCCAGCCTAGCAGGAATTCATCCAGTATTCCACGTCTCTAAGTTCCGAAAGTATCACGGCGATCCATCTTATGTGTTAGATTTTACCTCAGTCTAGTTGGGCAACGACTTGTCCTATGTTGAGGAGCTGGTGGCCATTTTTGACAGGCAAGTTCGGAAGTTAAGATCAAAGAACATTACTTCAGTGAAGGTTCAGTGGAGGGGTCAGCCAGTCGAGGAGGCGACTTGGGAGACCGAGCATGATATGCGCAGCCTTTATCCTCATCTTTTCACCACTTCAGGTATGTCTCTACACTCAGTCGAGGACGAATGATTGCTTTAAGAGGGGGAGGATGTAACGACCCGGCCGGTCGTTTTGACAGTATTAGCCCCGTTCCCCCATTTGCCGCTCATTTTGTACTTTATAGTTTTTATGTGCTTTGCGGGGGTAGTCGGTTCGGGTGCGGAGGGATTTCAAAATAAATTGAGACACTTAATCTCAATGTTGGAAGCTTAAGTTGAAATGGTTTACCGGATGTTGACTTATGGGTAAACGACTCCGAAACGGAGTTTTGGTGGTTTCGTTAGCTCCGTTGGGTGATTTTGAGCTTAGGAGCGTGTCCGAATTGTGATTTGGAGGTCCGTAGTTGAATTAGGCTTGAAATGACAAAAGTTGGATTTTTGGGAAGTTTGACCGAGAGTGGACTTTTTGATATCAGGGCCGGATTGGAGTAGGTCCGTAATGTCAGTTATGACTTGTGTGCAAAATTTGGGGTCAATCGTACATGATTTGATAGGTTTCGGCATCGGTTGTAGAAATTTGAAGTTTTAAAGTTCATTAAGCTTGAATTGGGGTATGATTCGTATTTTTAGCGTTGTTCGACGTGGTTTTAGGGATCGACTAAGTTCGTATGATTTTTTAGAACATTTTGGTAGGTTTGGTTGAGGTCCCGGAGGCCTCGGGTGAATTCCGGATGGTTAATGATTGGAAATTGGACTTAGAAGGTTGCTGAAGTTTTTTGGTATCTGTGATCTGGATTCCTTATACGCGATCGCGTGGGATGGTCCGCGATCGCGTAGGCTAAGCTGGGTAACGGAAGGATTTGTTCTTCGCGTTCGCGGGCAGGAGTATGCGAATGCGTAGTTGTGTGAAGTGGTGCTTCGTGAACGCGTGGCCAAGGTCGCGTTCACGTAGTATTTACGAGGCAGAAGCTGGGCCACGCGCTTTGTTCATTGCGGACGCGTAAGTCTGAGGGCCAATGCATCGTGTTCGCGTGGAATTTTTCGCGTTCTCGTAAGGTTATTTTCTGGGGCAGCTGAGTTGTGTTTCGCGATCGCGAGGTTATTTCCGCAATCGCGAAGGAACACCTGGGCAGATTTAAACATTTCAAAAATCGAGGGTTGCCATTTTCTTCATAACTTGAGATAGAGAGCTCGGATTGAGGCGATATTTTGAAGGATTTTCAAAGGAAACATTTGGGTAAGGATTCTCGACTTGTTTTCGATTAATATCCACTAATCTGTCGTTAAATTTATCATTTAATTAATGACTTGGGTTGAGAAATTTGGGGAAAATGCTGAAAAGTTCTTAAACTGAATTAGCACGAGAACTTGGCCATAGAACATATTGTAATCAAAAGTGATTCGCAGCTAGTAGTTAACCAAATGCAGGGAACTTATATAGCAAGAGAGGCGCGAATGAAACAACACTTGGACAAGGTAGGGGAATTAGTCAGACAATTTCAATCATGGAAGGCTGTTCAAATACCCAAAGAGGAGAACACAGAGGCAGATGCGCTGGCCAATCTCGCGTCTGTTACGGAAGTAATGAATGCAGAAAATGCTGTTTTAATGCATTTGTTTCATTCGGCGCTCGACGGAGACAAGAACGAGGTAAATTTTAACAATTTAACTTGCGATTGGAGGAACGAGTTTGTTTAATTTTTTACAGTACGGAACCTTACCCGAAGACAAGAAGAAGTCACAAGTACATGGCCAGAAAGCCGCCCGATATTGCTTAATTCATGGGAACTTATACCGAAAGACGTTCGGTGGACCTTTGGCACAGTGTCTTAGTCCCTCATAAACAGAATATGTGATGAGGGAATTACATAAGGGGCACTGCGGCAATCATGCTGGGGGAAGATCATTGGTGAAGACTTTAATAAGAGCAGGATACTATTGGCCAAAAATGGAAGAAGAAGCAAAAAACTTTGTAGCCAAGTGCGATAAATGTCAACGATATGCCAATAACATGCATCGCCCAGCGGAATTGTTACATTCAGTTATCTCGTCGCGGCCTTTCATGATGTGGGGCATGTATATTGTAGGTCTATTACCTCAAGCAAAAGGAAAGGTATGGTTTCTATTAGTCTTAACGGATTATTTTTTCAAAATGGGTAGAAGCAGGAGCCTTCAAACATGTGCGAGAAAAAGAGGTCAGGGACTTTATTTGGCAAAACATTATTTGTCATTTTGGAGTTCCAAAGGAAATTGTGTGTGACAATGGCCCACAGTTCATAGGCACGAAAATCACAGAGTTCTTTCAGAGTTGGCAGATTAAACGAATTACTTCTGTGCCATACCATCCCGTAGCCAATGGGCAAGCTGAGTCAACAAATAAAGTTATTATTAATAGCTTGAAGAAAATATTAGAGGCATCAAAGGCAATTGGCCAAAAGTGTTACCATGAGTATTATGGGCTTATCGAACAACAACAAAAATAAGTACGGGCGAGACTCCATTTTCGCTCGTCTGTGGCACTGAAGCCCTAATTCTAGTTGAAATAGGTGAACCAAGTATGAGATACACATATGCTACTGAGGAAGCAAATGAAAAAGAAATTCAGGCGAGTCTGGATTTATTAGAAGGAAGGAGGGAAGCTACGCTGATAAGGATGGCGGCTCAAAAGCAGATGATTGAACGATATTACAAAAGGAAAGCAAACTTGAGGTACTTCAAGATTGGGGACTTCGTCAAAAGGGTGTTTCGGTCAATGAAAACGGCTAATGCGGGTAAGTTAAGTCCAAATTGGAAGGCCCTTATAGGGTTCGAGGTAGGAGTGGGCATATATCGGGTATAGCCGATAACCCGAACCGATAAAATACTATTGGGTTATTGATATCGGGTTATTGGACAAATAGTTCGATAACGGTTTAATTTTATTTGACTACTGGGTTATCAGTTCGGGTCTCGATTTGCCCAATTTATTAACGGTTTAACCGATAGCCCAATAAGCTTTAACAAAATTATAATTTTACGTACTAAGTATATAAGACACCTTATGGCTTCATTCTCTCATTCTCTCAATTCTCTCGGCAATTACTCTTCGTCTTTAGACCTTAATCCTTAGAGTAAGTTTTAAACTTTTCTGAATTTCTCATCTTAATTCTTCAGTTAAGATTTTTATTTTAAAACTTTAAAGAATTAATTGTTCAAATTTTTGTTTTTCTATTTGTTTCTTTTGTCGCACTGATTCTCTAGTATTTACAATATTAGGATTTTATTATTTTCCCATGAATTATGCCCGCTCGCAGTGAGATACTAGTTAGTAAGATAGATTGTGGAATGTCTTATTTCTACTAACTTATAACATTGAAAATTGAGATCGTTCATTGAGATTTTCAAATGAAAAGAAAGTTTTCTTTTCTAAATAATCCCTCTAATTTTAAGAGCAAAAATTCAGTTCCTCTCTCTTAAGAGTATGATCACGATTTATATTAAGAAAATAAAAGTTTTGGATATTTTTTATTCTTATCAGGTAAACCGATAACCGAACCGATAAGGATCATAACCGACTAACCGATATCTTATCGATTTGATTATCGGTTTAGCATCTTTATAAACCAATAACCGATATGCCGAACCGATAACATTCACAACCGAACCGAATCGACCGATGCCCACCCCTAGTTCGAGGCATCGCTAGAAAAGGGTCGTATGAGTTGGAAACCATGGATGGCAGCATACTACCATCACATTGGAACGCTGTTCATTTGAAGAAGTATTATTTTTAGGCAAAGGAAGTACCCACGGTCAGGTATCACTCAGATATAATTTTATATCGTTCTTTTGAATTTTACTAACAATTTTAGATGATAGGTAAAACGCTAGCCCGAACCAAATGATGATATTAGACCCGAAAGACACGCGAAATACTGAGTTATTCCCGGTCTAGGTTACAACCCTTCTGATAGAAAGAAAGAGTTAAACAGTCATCATCTAAAATGTATATCTCCGAGTCCCGTGTATATTTTCCTTTTCAGGGAATGGACCAAAAAGAAGGAGTAATCCAGTGTTCGGAATTTCATACTTCAAAGCTCTAACACTGGAGGGACTATGCATATAGGCAAAGAAGCTAAGAGTCAAAACTCAAGCCTAGGAGTCAAAAGTCAAGCCTGAATCAAAAACCTTGAAGCAACCTTGAGAAGGTGTGAACTCGCAAGAAGAACTCAAGATACGCTCCAGGATCCTACGAGTTTTTAGTTTAAGGCCAAAAAATAGTCACGGGTTAATAAACCCGATTTTCTATTAGTCAAGGGATAACAAACCCGATTTTGTATCTAGAAACCTGCTACAAAGAAAGCAGTTGTGAAAGTAATGTACGAAAATCATATATGAAATTTATTTGAAAGTTCAAGGCATGAAACTTCTTCAAATTATTTCCTTTTTCTATTTCATCTTTCATATATTTACACCAAAATGAAGATGAGACGTCATCTTCATCAGTGTCGCATATATAAAAGGGTCTTCTTTATAAAAGTTTGTGTTTATCAAAATCACAGATTATTAAAGCATTTCTAAATGCAAGTTCAAATATCAAAGAGCAAAACAAAAGCTCAGATATCAAAATAAGTGGTGAAAGTAATCGAAACACATATATTAAACTTTGGGAAAATAGAAGTACTTGTTTGTCATTAAACCCCAAAACAAGAGAGGGGTAACCAAAAAACAACCTTCCAAAAAACAAAATAAACTTCCCAGAAGTTGAAATCAAGAAAAAACTAAGGGGCATCATCCGCGAGAGCATCACTAACGGGAGTAGAAGGGTCAACTTGAGAAGAAGAGGCTTAGACGTTGGCTTCACAAGGAACAAGTCCATTTCCATCACCTGCGGGACCTTTGTCTTCAGGTGAAGAAAATCTTTGACGTTGCTGAGTTTTATCAATTGCTTCTTTAGCTTTAACAATCTCAACATTAAGGTCAAAACCCTCCTAGTTAGCATCCATTAGAGTCTCGAGGCGAGTGTTTAAAATGTCCAGCTCACATCTAATGACAATTTGTCCTCGAGAATCTCATAGTCCTTCTCCCATTGATCAATTTCAGCTCTCAGCTCTTCTTTTTCTGCTTCAGAGGCATCATAAGTTGTCTTCAAAGGAGTAAGAGAAATTTCCAAGAACTTAATCTTATCAGTAGAGGCACGGAGATCTTCTTGAGCTTGTGTAAGTGTTTGAACTAGTTCTCTCGGATACACCTCTTTTTGCCTAAGGAGTTCCCTTAAACTCCTTATCTCTTCAGTCTCCTTGGAAAGCGTTCAGCAAAGGAGGACTCAAGTATGTCCTTGTCTTTACCAACTTGGCTGGAATAAGCCTTTTCAATTGCTAATTCAGCAGCAACCATCTTCATTTGTTGCTCTAGGGTGTTCTTTTCTTCCGCCAGAACCTCTTTCTCCAATTGAAGACCTTCTAATTGACCTTTCCAGTTATCAGCTTCAGTACGAAAGTCTACCACTTACTGCTCCGCTTGTGAAATCCTTTTCATAAGTTCAGTGCCAATCAAGTTGATGTGCGGAGAAAATAGAAAGGTTCATGAATAAGAAGGAAAAAAGGAAAGGAAATATAATTAAGATTGTAACTTCAAAGAAGAATGAACGATATCGTTCATCCAAGTCAGGGAGCTATGGATTTCAAACTTCTTCTTCTCTATAGGTCCAATCAAGGGCTTTAACCACACATCATCTTGACCCGATTTCTTTAGTAAACTTCCACCTTCAGGAAATTCCACAACAATTCTTTTCATTGTCAACCTGCTGCTGGAGGATCTAGTCTCTACATGAGAAGCAGCCACGGGAATAGCAGATGAGGTGGACGCCACCACAGGAGGAGTAGTAGGAGGAGTAACAGGTAAAGACATGGGAGGAGTAATGGAAATTGAAGTTGAAAGAGTAGCAAGGGGCAGATCTTCATAAACAGGCCCGGGAGCTTTATTACCCTCAAAGCCTTGAGCAAACAAACTATTAATAGAACTTGGGGGAGGGTCAACAACATCATCTTCAGGAACCGTTAAAGGGGCATTCTCTGGCTCATCCAGAAGTCTAAATGGAATTGAGCTCGATAGAGGGTCATGAGAAGGAGTGTCTTCATTATCAAAAATTACGCGTCTGCTGACTCGAGGTCTTCGCACTAAAAGACCCTCCTCCGGCTCTTCTTCACCCTCAGAGCCACGGGCTCCATAAGTTTTTCTTTTGAAGAAGAAGCACTTAAAATTCTCTCCTAAGAAAGATTCACGGAAAGTCTAGTAGAGGGAACAGACGTGGGATTAATACCATCAATGAGAAACCCTAGCAAAAAGCAGAAAGACGTGAAAATCTGAATAAACAAGAGAGAGAAAGGAAGAAACAATAAAGGTAAAAATTACCGTGCGTCTTTACTTTCCAGCAAATTTTTTGAGAAAGGTATTTCCAAGGCCTCTTCTCCATAGGCGCAACAATCAACATCTTTTCTACCCAAACATGGAAATTGGAAATTTCATCAAAAACTTCCATGGATGTTGAACGGTTGGGTATCTTAACATAATCAAGTCTTTTTAGACATTACAAAATAAACGAAAGAAAATTATGTGCAAAATTCCATTTCTATGGGAAATGAATGTTTTCTTCGCCTACTAATCCACTAGTGGGAGCAGAAACAAACCAAGCATACCATCCACGATCCCGATCATCTTCAGGGATAGCCAAAACCCTCTTACTTCTAGCCATGAGAGAAAAGATACCCTTACGAAACAACTTAGGGGAATATAAGTGAAGCAAGTGCTGAAAAGTAAAAGGCACGTGAACCAGTTCTGCCAAATAACGAAGGCATGCAACAACCCTCCATACTATGGTACCAATCTGGCCAAGACATACGTTGAAATAATAGCAAAATTCAATGATTACTAGGTCGATATGTGGTTTGAACCCTAAAGTAAAGGGGTAAGTGTAAACAAAGGAGTAACCAGCTTGGTATGAAGTGATTTTCTGGTTGGAACTAGGAACTGAGACTGGGAAATCTGGTTTCCAATTATATTTTCTTCGAACCAGGGAAATAAGACCAGTGGTAATTAAGGTTGGATAAATATCGGCAGGATTAAGAGAAGCTATAGAGGAAACTTGATTTCTCATGGATTCACGATCAGTTGAAAAAGAAAATTCTTGAGGAACAATCTCTGCAACTATGGGTTCACGTACAAAAGCAGTTGAATCTTTATTTTTGGAAGAAGATCTAGGGGTTAAAGGAGCCTTAGGTTTAGAGGAAGAAGGTTTAGCAGTACTACTTTGAGAGGAGGAACCACGATTGGATATAGAACCAAGGCTATGAAGCATACCACCCCTTCTACTTCTAGTGGGAGCATTAGAAGAAACAAACTCGTCAACAGTTATAACTTCACGGGGATCTGGGGAAGACATGATTGTTCAAAGAAGAACTGAAAAAATGCAGAAGAGTGTAAAACAAGAAGACGGTGGTGAATACGAAAGAAGAAAGGCTTCAAGAAATCAAAAAAGAGTGGAGTATTTATAAGAAGACACGACCATTAGGTCATTATGAAGCGTCATAATAGAACCGTCACTTTGTGACTGATGCAGCTGCAGAAAAGCCTTAAAAAGCGCGGAGGAACTGCAGAACCAATCAGTAGAAGCCATGTGGCACGATCATTAAATGGATGTGATATGCGTCGCATCAGTTCTGAAGGAGGTATGATTGTATTCGAAAAACGGCGGCAGAGAATTCCCGCCATAAAAACGTTCCACTTCCCGAATATTTAGTAGAGAATATTCAGAAAGTGGGGGGACTATCTGTATTGGTGGTGAAATAGCGTTACACGTGGAATATAGAATGCTGACATAGCATGACACGTGGAACAGTGATAAAGCGACAAGTGGCATTCTCAATAATAGAATTAATTGAGAAAGGAAAGGCGCGGGAAAGACACCCACGAGACGGTATGAAGGAGAGCATCGAGCCTTATAGTTGTTAAAGAAAAGGCAGGAACAGGATGAATCAGAACCAATAGAACGGAAGATACACAAATCGAAAATATTAAAGGAAGGGGAATCGAAACAGTTATAAGGAATTTATAACAATAAATACGCTAGTTACAATTATATTATCTGAGGTACTGGGCAATCAATACAATTAATGCCCATAATGAACCCAAATTATAAGGAAAAACCGGTATGATTGTAAACTCCTATATAAGGACACAAAATTTCATTTGTAAGGACGGATCTCGAGCACTATTGAAATATACTCTTTACTTTTCTACTTTCTCGAAATTCTGTCTTGATTT
The DNA here is from genome assembly GCF_001879085.1 of Nicotiana attenuata. Classification (NCBI taxonomy): domain Eukaryota; kingdom Viridiplantae; phylum Streptophyta; class Magnoliopsida; order Solanales; family Solanaceae; genus Nicotiana; species Nicotiana attenuata. The sequence goes on along the minus strand of NW_017671273.1, from coordinate 52,235 downwards.
TACAATTTGACCATCAATTAGTTCCTTTGTCATTTTCTTCCTTAAATATCATTGTGAAAGTGAAGTAAAACTTGATTATCAGTAATCCGTTTTCTTCTAAATTTAGACTTTGACCGATACATCTATGTTTTGGTTAAACACTAATAATTGAAGTTATTTATAGTTAGAAAACAAAAAGAAAAAGGAGAGCTTAGAGCCTTAGACCATCATGTGACCAACGGTCTTACTACTTGTAACTGACCAAACCGATATTTTGAATATCTAATTTAATTACAAATTTAGAATTACCAAACTTTTTTGAAATAGTCTGATAATGTAAATAAACTTTTTGTATATTGTCAAATTGGACTCTTTTGCTTAGAATTTAACTTAACGTACGTGCGTGTGGTTACCAGCTCGTCCACCAGGCCACTAAGGCCAGATATTCTGATTTCAGTTTGAAAATATAGTAATTTATTTTCAAATTTACCTTGGTAATTAGTGAGACTGTCCTACCATGTGTGATCCTTTAATTATGTTTCTACCTACTATGGCCACAGCCTTTAATGCAAAGTAACATTATAGCTTTCTCGTAATTTTTGCAGTTCCATCTCGTTTCCTAAATGAGTTTAAGTTATATATACCGATAACATATTTTTTATTATTGATCTAATTTAGTTTGTTATTACACGTGAAGTGCCTGATGATAGTGTAACCCAACCGCTTAGAGTGAAATTTGTAGTCAAAGAGCCTTCGGTGAGACAGCCAGAGGCGGACCTATGTTATAGAATGAGGGGTCGTCTCACCGATACCCGTAAAGTCCGGTAAAAATTTTGTATGGGTATGTATACATCTTTGAAAATAGTAATATATTAGTAGTGACACCTTATATACCAAGCAAATTTTTGTTGAATGTAAATATGCACCCGCTACGTACCTCTAAATCTAGGGTCCGCCTCATAACACATATTTAATTGCAATACAATTGATAAGTGACCTAATATTCGTGATAGGATTACGATCTTATTGATAGGCACCTTTAATTTGGACCTTCGAGATAAGTAGGCAAGGACAATATTTTCAAACGAGGACTGCTGCATTATTGAATATTATGTTTTCTATTCCTTAATTTTGTTGCAAGAAATCTTTTAACGGCTAAAACATACTCCTATTATCAGTTATGCAAGTTCCATAATTAATCTCATAGATCTAGAGTTAATACACCTTCATTTATACACAGTGACAGATTCCGAATTTTAACATTGTGAGTTCTAAATCAAAAGTGTTTGATTCTAAAATTTACGACGAATTTCATCTATCACTACAACATTATGCATATACATCTACCAAGTACGTCGTAGCTAAACATGAAAATTTTCGTGGCTAAACACTTTAGCCACAATAATTTCTTTCGTAGCATTCGTAGCTAGAAGTAGCGTAACTAAAAGTTAGCTACAAACTTTAACATTTCGTGGCTAAGGATTAGTATTTATTGCTACAAAATTTTTTGTGATGTAGCTATATTAATAAAATATTTTGCCACGAAGAATATATATTTATAGCTAATAATTTTATTCTTTTGCCACGATAAATCAATTTTGTAGCTATCTTCTATACTTTAGCCACAAAGAGATATACTGTGGCAAATGATGTTATTTATTTAGTCACAAAATTTAAATATATAATTGTGCTTACATATTAGATTTGAATTATAGTATTTATATTTAGCTACCAACCCATAATTTCATAGCTATAAATCGTCAAAATATCCATGATTAGATTTTTTTTAATAAATTTTGTTTGGTGACTATATTTGTATTATATTTTATTGTTATTTATGAAAAATTAATTATTAGAGATAATAAATTTTTTGTCCTATGTGTTGTTATTTTATTTTTGTTACCTCACTAAATATTATAAAATTTTTCAAATATTCCATATCCATACATCTTTGATCAAATCAAAGAAACACGCATTAGTAAATTTTAAATATCACATTATTATACAAATTGAAATCTAAATAATTTCAAAAATTAACTTTAAAATATGCAATTGTTTATCTAAGTATTTAACTATAATCTATAAAATTCTGAAGGGTTCCACATCAAAACAAAACTAAGTTCTAAGTATTTGATCTGGGTATTGAAGATGTTGCCACCAGATGATCTTCTGCAGTCAAGGATGAAGCAATTTCACCGTTTGCATCAAGATTGAATCCTTAATATTCTTGTATTCAATTGATTAATATATACCCTGTATATTCAAAAGAATCAATAATTAGCACTAAAGAATGAGTGAACCAAAAGAAACATTAATACAAAGATGCAAGTTTGATTCGTAAAAATGCTAGTCAAACGTTCTAAGAGAGAAAAATTATGTGTAGAGGGAATTTTTTAGCTTATAATAAGAGGGAAAAATTCAAAGCAACAAGATAAGAAAATAAACTTGTATACTTTTTAAAAAACTTTTGAAAGGATTTTCATCTCATTTTTATTAAGTCTTTTCGACGAACTGTGACCCCTCCCAACATCACATTATAATCTTCAATGTTTCACTCAATACCTATCACAGTACGACACAATATCTATCAAATTGTTAGAATATAAATTCAAATATTCAACTCAAGCACGTTTACAGAGATTGAGAAATTCTAAGGCATAGATACATAAATATACCTGGAGTGAGAGAAAGCGTCGGGCTTCTAACCAGTGACGCCGTTGGTTTTCTTTGTTCACGTGAAGAGAGGAGGAGTTATTAAAGAAAGAAATGGAAAAAGGGAGGAATGGGGTGGCGGCTGGGAAGGGAATGCACAGGGAGATTAAAAGCTTTTATTAGATTTTGGGACTTTGATTTAGGCCAATTAGCCTTTCTGTTCCTTTTTTTTTTAATTCTAATATATTTGCTCCTTTTTTATTTCTTAATACAAATATCATAAATAAGAGAAATTTAAGTACTAATAAATACAAATAAGCAAGAAAATTATCTATGAAAAATGCAAAAGATTAAATACATAATTTACCCTAAGTAAAATAGAAAAATCAACTTGCATGAAATAAAAATATTCTATAATACTTGAAAAAGAATTAAATCTAAGGGTTAAAAATCTCTCTCTAAAAATGCTCTCGGCGCACGTTAGATAAACGTACGCCGAGCTTGTAGCCATGGCGAGAGGGAGAGGCAGAGGTAGAGGACGACCACGTAAGATACCATTAGCAGCTATTGAGAACCTTATAACAACAATCAAGCAACCAATTATGGAGAAAATAGTAACCACGCCACCAATAGTGCAAAGCTCAGATTCATCAGTTGCAGGTGATATAGGCTCAATTAGATCGACATCGTACCAGTCTACAGTCTCAAAGAAGCTGGATCTGATCTCCCCAGCTCAGATTGGAGCAAAACTAGATCTAATGAAGAAAACCACCAATGGAACAGTAACCATGCAGAGTCCAGAGCAGATCCAAGTACAACCAGTAGCAACAGTAACGGAGGATTCCGGGGTCATCAATAACAGAACTGAAGAACCCAAGCAGACATGGTCAACACTGTTTCAGAAAAACAGATTTGTAACAAATGGTATGTCTCTAGATTATATACCACCTCTAATTGTTGATGGACAGCCAGTAGTGCAATTGAACAGATTAGAGGTAGAGGAGGAAGAGAAGAAGTGGAAATGTGCTTTAATTGCCTATATCTTAGGGGGTGGACCTGGGTTTAATGCGATGAAGAGGTTTATTAACCTTCACTGGTCACATGTTCTAGAACCAGACCTATTTTATCATGATGAAGGCTATTATATAATTAAGTTCAAAACAATGGAAGATGCTAAGGAAATTCTCTGTGCTGGACCTTACTCTATAGCAAACAGACCTATAATTCTCAAACCATGGACTCCTGATTTTGACTTCACTGAGGAATTTCCTACTGATATTCCTTTATGGGTTAAATTTCCCAAGCTTCTTATGTCCTGCTGGGGAATGAGATCATTAAGTAGGATTGCAAGTGTCCTAGGGAAGCCTATTTTTGCGGATGAATGCACAACCAATCAGACTAGAGTCTCATATGCTCGGATGCTTATAGAGATTAATGTCACCAAAGAATTGCCAAATGAAATATGGGTGATGGATCCAAATGGGAAGAAATTCCTACAAGATGTGTTCTATGACTGGAAGCCATCCTTTTGTGAGAAATGTCAAACTTTTGGCCACATATGCTCAGCCCAAGTGAAACCAGCTACAAACCAGCCTGCTCAAATGAAGAAGGCAAAAGTAACACAAGAATGGAGAACCAAGGCCCCTGTACATGCTGCTCCTACTCAAAAGGAGAGAACAGTATCAGCACCACAACAGGTTGTCTCAGGAACCTCATTAAGGAAAGAGATGGGACAACAGGAAGATAAAGGGAAAAAAGTTCAGAGCCCAGAATTCAACCTCATTAACTTCCCACCTTTGTCTCCTATTCCTGTAAGTAATAGATTTGAAGCAGTGTCAAATGGTAAGTATGAGGTGCCACCAGGGGATAGAGGTGGACCAAGTAATTACCAATGAAGTGGTTGTTCTAGAATATTAGAGGTGTAAATAAAAGGTATAAACAGAAGGAAGTTAGGGAGTACATTAGGAGCAATAAAATAAACCTAGTTGGTTTGGTAGAAACTAAGGTTAAAGAAACAAATGCTTATAGAATTGCTAATCTGCTGGTTCCTGGATGCGGTACTCTAACAAACTACAATGAAGCTAGAAATGGGAGAGTATGGATCTTATGGGATACAAATGTGCTCAAAGTTACTGGTCTTCAAGATGATCCTCAACCGATTCATTGCATAGTCAAAAGTATAAAGGGGGATGTTACTTGCTACCTCACTGTTGTATATGGATTCAATGGAATAGAACAAAGAAGGTCGTTATGGGGAAAACTACAGTCCTTTTCAACAACTATCACAGATGCATGGTTAGTTGCAGGGGATTTTAATGCTATATTATATACCAAGGATAGACAATCATGTAATCCTGTTAGTTATTCTGAGACTCAAGAGTTTAGCCATTGTATTCAGCAAGCAGGACTTTCAGAGTTGCCTTGGAAAGGAGACTATTACACCTGGACAAACAAGCAGCCTGGAGTAGATAGAGTATGTAGCAGATTGGATAGAGTATTTGGCAACTATGAATGGATGATGAAGTGGAGCCATGTGGAAACAGTTTATGATCAACCACAAATCTCTGATCGTAATCCTATGATACTGACTCTAGCAGCATCTTCTTGGATAGATTCTTTAATGCATGGACTGAGCATGATGAATTTCAACAGATTGTGGCATCTACCTGGTACTCTACAAATTACCATGGTTCTATGAAAGCAATATGGGCAAAACTCAAAGCACTGAAAGGCCCTCTAAAGGCCTTGAATGTTAAGGAGTTCAAGAGTATTACTCAGAAGATAGAGCATAACAGACAGGAACTGAAGGAAATTCAAGAACAAATGGCAAGGGCATATTCTGATGTGTTACTTCAGAAAGAGAAAGAGATAGTATTGAAATTGGAAAGGTGGTCTTTGATTGAAGAAAGTGTGGTACAGCAGAAAGCAAGAGCAAAGTGGATTCAACTTGGAGATTCTAATACCAAGTACTTCACAGCAGTTATGAAGGAAAGAACACAAAGGAAACAGATCACAGAACTTACAAATGGAATGGGAGTTAAAGTAAATGAGCCTGCAGACATAAAAAGGGAGATTCTAGGATTTTACAAGTCACTTATGGGCTCAACAGCTGCATCACTACCTGCTATAAACAGAATGTATATGGCTAATGGTCCAATGTTGTCACAACAACAAAGAATGGATCTTTGTGCAGAAGTAACTGAACTGGAAATTGTGGAGAGTCTAAAAGCAATTGGAGATGATAAAGCCCCAGGAATAGATGGCTACAATGCTGTTTTTTTCAAGAAAACTTGGAACACTATCAGCAGGCAGGTCATAGAAGCCATCAAGGAGTTCTTCCTAACTTCCAAGATGTACAAACCAATAAACTGTGCCACTATTACCTTAATCCCCAAAGTCTCCAAACCCACCACAGTCAAAGAGTATAGACCTATTGCATGTTGCTCAGTTCTATACAAAATGATATCCAAGATCCTAGCCAACAGACTCCAAAAAATCATGCCCAACATCATTTGTGAAGCCCAAGAAGGCTTTATTCCTGGCAGGAAAATAGCTGATAATGTTATCCTTGCTCATGAGTTAGTCAAAAACTACACTAGAGCTCATGTGTCCCCCAGATGTATGATTAAAATTGACCTCCAAAAAGCATATGACTCAGTTGAATGGATCTTTCTACAACAGGTGATGGAGGGGATTGGATTTCCAACCAGATTCATTAATTGGATCATGGAGTGTATAAAAACAGTTAGTTTTTCAGTGCTTATTAATGGAGAAGCTACAGAACCATTTGAAGCTGCTAGAGGACTTAGGCAAGGGGATCCCATTTCCCCTTTCCTGTTTGCAATAGTTATGGAGTACCTCAGTAGATCACTTGCTGAATTGAGGAAAGAGTCAACATTCCAATACCACCCTAGATGCAAAAAGCTAGGTATCACTCACATGAGTTTTGTTGATGATCTACTACTGTTTGCCAAAGGAGACCTTGAATCTATTACTGCCATGTTTCAATACTTCTCTCAATTCTCTGAAGCCTCTGGACTACAAGCTAATTTGGGTAAAAGCTCAGTTTACTTTGGGGAGTAAAACAGGAAATGAAGAAACAGATTATTGATTACCTGGGATTTGCACATGGAGAATTACCATTCAAATACCTAGGTATTCCTCTATCCACCAAGAAAATTGCCTTGATTCAATGGCAACCTTTAGTGGAGAAGATTACTGCCAAGATCACTTCATGGACTACCAAGAAGTTATCCTATGCTGGGAGGTTGCAATTAGTTCCATCTGTGGTATTTGGCATTCAAGCTCATTAGNAAATGAAAAAACACAAATTTGAAAATTACAAAAAAAAAAAAAGAAGTAAAAACGAAAAAATAGAAATTTGAATTTACAAAAAAAAAAAGTTAAAAAAAACCCTTTTTTTTTGCGGGGGNAAGCAATCTGTAGAAGCTTTATATGGTCTGGATCCAACACTATTACTAAAAAAGCTTATGTTTCATGGGATAGGATGTGTACTCCTAAATCTGCTGGTGGAATGAACCTCATCAATTTTCTGCTATGGAATAAGGCAGCAATTGCAAAGGTATGCTAGGATCTAGCTCATAAAGAGGATAAGTTGTGGATCAGGTGGATTAATGCTTTCTATATAAAACATTATCAACTAGAGGATATGTCAATTCCTAAACAGGCTAGTTGGATGGTTAGGAGAATAATTGCCTCAAGAGATATTCTGCAACAACTCCAAGGCTCAGGTGTTCACAAAGGCTCCATCAGACAAATATACCTACAGCTACTAGGAGATCTACCAAGAGTAAGTTGGAAGAACCTAATCATGCAGAACTATGCTCGACCAAAAGCAGTGTTCAATATATGGTTAATGCTACAAGGAAGATTGCCAACCAAGGATAGACTGGCTAAATGGGGAATGAACATAAACCAACAGTGTGTTTTGTGCCAAGGACATATAGAGACAAGAGAACATTTATTCCTGTCATGCTCATTTTCAGAAGACTTATGGGAGCAAGTAATGCAATGGATTCAAGAGGACCAGCCAAAGAATCATACCTGGGACCAAAGGCTTCAATGGATCATTAGCAAAGCTAAAGGAAAATCAGCCAGTATTTTCAAGATGGTGATCACTGAAGTTTTATATGCACTATGGATGGAAAGGAATGCTCGTATATTTGAGAACAAATATCGCAACAGTGAAGTCTTAGCAAGAGAGCTAGCTTACATATATAATGTTAGAGGAAGTCCTAGAACTAGAAAGCAGATGCAGCAATTCTTGATATAGTAGAATAGTAGTTAACATAGTTATGGTTAGCTAGTATTTTAGATGAGATTTGATAGTCAGCTGAGTATAAGCTGGACTATGGCATTGTAAAGCATGATCTTTGGTGATTAATAAAAATTTTAATTACCAAAAAAAAAATATTCTATAATATATCATATTCCTTACAACTTGTTTGTCCTATACGATATCGTTAGTTTTGTTATTTACTCCTATTTTAATTATATTAACTTCTTAGTTTTTGTGTTTAATTAGATTATGATAGTTATTAAGTTATTAAAATAGTATTAGACCATTAAATAGATAACTTTTTTATTTATCTAAATTGAGTGTAATTAGTGATCAATGTATATAGATACAACCATATAGTCTAAATTTGATATTGATTATTCAAATCTAGTGAACATTAATTACATACTTATTTAAATTGTATAGATATTTACAAGTATATTCTTTTTAAAATATGAATTATGTTATACTAAATTAGTTTTGTTATTCACTCCTATATAAACCATATTAAAATTTAATTTTTTTTTGAAGTGACGCTTAATAATATAGAATTATGTAAACATTATAAAATATCAAATAATAGTCACGAGAGAAACACGGTCCTCTTCCTGTATCTTTATCATATTTAATTCTCAATTCTTATATTCAATGTATAATTTAAAATGACAATTAGAAACTTATTAAGAAAGTAATTAATTTTCACATATTTTTAACTCTCCCTCTCTCTCTCTCTCTCTCTCTCTATATATATATATATATATATATATATATATATATATATATATATATATATATATATATAACAATGTAATTGTACAAGATTATAGTGGTTTAATTTGTAACATTAGTCATCCACATATTAATTTTCTATAATTTCATTATATTAATTAGAATTATAATATAATTAGTTTTCATGTGGACTTAAGTATCAATTAATTTCGTAACTCTTCGAAATAGCTATAACATAATTATATAAAAATTAATATGAATTATAATGTCGTAAAATTTTTTGTAGTGTTAAATATATTGATTGTATGTATTTGGAGCTTTGGTCATTTATAGTTATAGTTGAATTTTTATAACTTAATATTGTTTGAGCAACTCTATGTTTTGTCATTGAAATAGTAAAATTTACATATGAAATTTTATACAAATAACTTATTGTGGTTAAAATATTATTATTGCGGTGAAAATCATAAATGTATGACTAAAGTTATAGTTAACTCGTAATTTTATTATCACTTTAAATTTTTGGCTATTAATTTTGTCCCGATAATTAGTTGTAGCTATTTTTATTTTCTTAAAATAAGAAAGTAACTTTTTTTTTACTACAAAATTTTGTTTCAAATATTTAATGCGGCTAGAAGATTGCTATTGTTGCGGTAAATTTACCTTATGGCAAAAACTAATGATTAGTTATAAAACTTTACTGTAGCCATAAATTTGAGGTTACATTATTTTATCATAATAAATAATTATAGCTATTAAGCCAACTATTGTCATGGATTTTAAGAACTTGCAGCAAAATTATTTATTTAGTAACATTTTGATTTAAATAATTATGTGATTAAAAGGTTAATGTTGCTATATTACGTTTCAACTCGTGGCAAAACTTAATGATTAGTTACGAAATTCTATTATAGCAAAAAAAAATGTGGCTAATTCTACCTATACCGCCACAACTTTTTATAACTTGAAGAAAAAATATTCCTTTAGCTACATTTATTGTGGCTAAAAAGTTAATATAGCGGTAGTAATTTCAAACTCGTGGCAAAAATTAATGATTAGCTACAGAATTCAATTATGGCAATAAATCTGTGGCTATATCATTTAACTACTGCCACAACTTTTTAGAACTTAAGGCAAAAATATTCATTTAGCTACAATATTTTGTGTCAAATAATTTATTCTGGCTAAAAGGTTACTATTGCTACAGTCACTATTGATGCGTAGCAAAAACATATAATTAGCTACAAAAATTTATTTGTAACAATAAATTTATAGCTATTTAGGTGGTTATTGCCACAATTATTAGCAATTATAGCTAATATGAAGAATCAACTTTCCCAACTTAATTTCGTGGCAAGGAAATTATATGATTTTGTAAATAGCATAAAATTCTAATTTTTGTGGCTATTATTAGGTATTAGCTATAATTTTCAAATTCGTAGCTATAGATATATAATGTTGTAGTGTATTATTTTTCACATTTATATAAGATGGATAGTGAATCAATGGTTCTACCGCACCAGCAAGTTCATCGTTAGATCTGACATTATTAGTGCATAGTTAAGAAGTTAATTAATCTCATTCTTTAATTAAGACCAGGTATTAGAACTAATTAAGCCATTAAAAACTTGTGGCACCGTCAAAAGAGAAGAGTAGCAGTGTTAGATCTCCAATTCCTGCAATATGCCTTAGAAATCAGAAGGAATCTAAGTGGTCTGCACATGGAATGACCCATTTACCAGCAGCAGTCCGTACATAATCTGAGATTTTTGCAGTTGTTAAGGCAATAAGCAAGAAAAAAAGCTACAATAACAATAAAGCAACATTGTTTGGTTTGGTGAAGTAAAGCATTGCATAATTTTTTAAAAACTTAGTTGTTTCCAAAAATACCCTCCACAAATATATGGCGGAAAGTATTTGAAATAGGTTTTGAGGGATTTGAGAGGCAATTATGGTCTTTAACCATGTTTATGCAAGTATTAAAAACCCTTGCGATTTTAATACTGGTTTGCTATGCATCAGTTATACATAGGATAATACCAAATAGGTTGAAAAAATATACTATCAAATAAGAAATTAGTAATGCACAAAACTATGATTGCATTATTTTTTCTAATACCAAACGACCCCTTAATGCTCATGATTCACTTAACTGGGGAGTGAACATGAAAAGGCTTGAGGTCATGGCTTCAACTTCACGTTCCTAATTTTTTCAAATGGCTTCAAACTTGAGGCTATCTGTATTCTGTCACTATAATTATTTCGATACTTGTGTTTTTTTATATCCATCTTCGCCATCATATGTCTCCTGTTAGGCATATGAACGATAATGTTAATTATCGATAAAGCACTAAATGCAACGGTATTAGTGATTATCAAAATATGGTTTGAACCTTAACACCCAATCTTGTAGTTAACCTAAAATGAAGAGTTTAAGTTCTTTATTATGTAATTACAGGTGAATATTTAGACAAATAGTAATTAATAATATGGTAAAATATGATAACATGTTTTTAGATGTTAAAATTCATTAACAATGCAAGAAATCTTTTACAGTGTTAGGGTCGTTTGGTACGCATGATAAGGTGGGATACGGTATGAGATTAAATTTATATTGTGTTTGATTGACGGTATAAATTTATCGTGGATATTTCATAATATGAATTTAATCACATACCTAATCCAGGATATTTCACCTTATCTCATCAAATTTGAAATTATTTTATCTCAGCGTCTAGGTGAGAAACTAATCCAGAGATTATAATCCCGGAATAATTTAGTCCGTGTACCAAATAACCCTCGGAGTAAGAAAAAAAAATGATGAGAATGTAAAAGAGTACAACTCTCGATCAGTTAGTTTTTTTTTTTTTTTTTGATTTCCAACCCGGTGTCAGGTATCCGCAATAGAGCCCGACTATATCCGGATTCGCGCCGCGTAGGGTCCCATTCGGAGGGAAGCGCTCCCTACCACGTATTTTTCCATACCCAGGACTCGAGCCCGAGACCTCTAGCTAAGGAAAGAGCAGTCACATCTGCTGCACCATTATGGCTCGATTAGTTTGGTTTAGTGGGAATGTGACCAAGGTTGGGGAAATCTTTTTCCAAGAGTTGTGCATCAGAAAACTTTGAGGACGATTAGGATACTCCTTTTACCTGGAATGATCAGAGATTCTTGTTTCTTTTACCTCCCACGTGATGTTGTACTATTCCACGAACAACACCAAATATATATATAATTCCTCCGTCCATCTTTACTTGTTCATTATGGACTTTGTACAACCATTAAGAAATAATAAATGACTGACATAATTTATCCTGATACCCATATCATATTTGTAGTGAATTTGAGAAAATTATTTGAAATGAATAATTAATATTGTGAGTATAATAGGAAAAAAAGAAATTATCTTCTGAGAAGTAAAAATAAAAAAATATTTTTAAAATACTGAAGAAGTAAATATTTACCAAAAAAAACTATATTAACTTGTTTGTAAACCAAATCACATGTATATATAAGGAAAATTTAGCAATAATAGTTCATTACTTTTGAGACTTTTAACTGAGTCTAGCAATGTTGCACCCCAGCTGGATGTAGACGGTTGTGGAGTTTTCTGCTCCAACCCCACATGTCCCATCATATTTTTCCCCACACCTTACCCCTTTTCCCTAAAGATTCCAAACTTCTTTCTATTTTTTTTCCACTTGATTTTCCCTTGATAATTAATCTTTTTATTAAAAAAAAAAAAAAAAAAAACAAAATTTCAGATGCTGTCCCACTTTTTCAGCTATAAAATCCCAGCCAAAACACCTCTACAACCCTCTCTCTCTTTTTCCTTCTTTTTCTCTTCATAGTTTCAACCTATAAACTCTGCTTCTTTTCTGTTTCAAAGGGTTCACTTTTTACTTGTTTTAATCTCCTTAATATTTTTCTTTTTTAGTTTCAAGCAAATCTTGATGCTAAACTTATTATTTCTTATCTTTGAAATTCATGTCTGCAATTCTCAGTGAACTCTTCCTTTCTGGTTTTATGATAAATTCCACATATAGGCGCAGGACTCATTTAGTGCAATCTTTCTCAGTTGTTTTCCTCTACTGGTTTTACTGCATTTCATAATTAATTATGCTCCCTACTTTCCTTTAAATAAGTATTATCCCTATTACAATTAAGTTTCACAAACTAGTATATTCATATTAGTACCCTTTATTTGCACCAAAATCACTATTTTAGGTCCTCCTAATTTTCCATTATTATTATTACACTATTGTTTCCTGTCAATTCCTTTAAATTTCATTCTGCACCCCAGACGGGATATTTAACGTGTTAGCTACAACATTGCACGGGTCGATATGCACAACGCCCAGTATCTATAGTTTACGGCTAGGACTACTGGGGTATCTAATCCCATTCGCCCCCCTAGCTTCCTGCTAAGTTTCAATTATTATTATTTTTACACTATTGTTCCTAAGTTTTGGTCATAAAAAGAAAATTTGGTCATGGCTTCATCAAGTGGGACATCATCAGGTTCAGGGTCATATACACTTCAGAACTCAGGCTCAGAAGAAGATCTTCAACAATTAATGGATCAGAGGAAGAGGAAGAGAATGATATCGAACCGCGAATCGGCTCGAAGATCAAGAATGAGGAAACAAAAGCATTTGGATGATCTTATGTCCCAATTAGCTCATCAAAGGAAAGAAAATAACCAAATTTTGACCACTATGAATGTCACAACCCAACATTATCTCAATGTTGAAGCTGAGAACTCAATCTTGAGAGCACAAGTGGCTGAACTTAGCAACAGATTTGAGTCCTTAACACAAATCATCAGTTTCTTGAATGGTCAAAATAATGAGTATATGGCTGATGGTTTTATTATGAATGATTCTTGGAATTATGTGTATTCCAATCAGCCAATTTTGACTGCAGACATCTTGCAATATTAATTTACATGTGGTGGAATCTTGGGATTATTTGTGCTTTTGAATCTTTGTATTAAACCGGGGATTTAAGGGTTAATATTGTAACTGATTTTGTAAATCATTTGAAGGCAAGAGGTGGTGATCTACAAGGACTCTGAAAAAGAGAGGATCCTTTAATAGCAGCAGGATCTAAGATTAAAAGATTTAGTATTAGTAATATTAATTAGTATTGGTGTACTATTTTAAAGCATTGTGTTCAAGTAGTTATAAGACTAATAATCCATATAATAATAGTCATCAGCTATTTGTAACTCTATCATGAGCGGACTCTCTAAAATGTTATCGCATTCGTGTCGAATTCTTCAAAAGTAGTACTACTTTTGGTTTTGGAGGATTCAATATGCCCCCAACTATTTTGGGAAAGTCAGAGTAACATAAGGAAAAATACATAAGTTGTATATTGAACTTGTCGAGAAAACTTATTTACACATCTTAATTTTACGGATGTCCTATCATCCCCTTATTCTAGTTTGAAGTCCGATCACCACCATGGTTTTAGGGTGCAACTTATGAGGATAAAACTCAACTGCAAATCATGACTTAATTTAATCAATGACAGTAAATTCAGTTGAAAACAATAACATATAATAGTAACACCAAAATATTAACATTACAGAAACAAAAATTTAAATATTAAAATGTAGAATTTTTTTCTTATTCGTTCTTTATTCTTCTTTTTTTGGTCATTATATTTTTTATTAATCACTAAAGGAATCATTACAAACCAACAAAGTCATCCTCAACTTGCTATAATCTTTACATTCTTCTATCACTATAACTATACTATATGCAGTACATAAGGACTTCTATAACTATCATTGTCTTCTGGTCTTTCGTAACTGCTGCACTTTGTCTTTTTAGAACTGAAGCTGCTGCATCTTTGTTCTTACTACCCCTTGTGCTCTAATGTTGCATATGCATGCCACTTCTCTTGCTATTTGTTCTTCATTCCTTGAATGATCTTCAAATATTCTGCTGTTCCTCTCTTTCCAAATCCCATAAATGTATTCTACATACATCATCTTCAATATTCTTGCTTTGCATGACTTTCCTTTGGATTGAGAATCAACCATGTAACCACCTGTGACCAAGGATTCATTGGGCCATCCCATATTTGTAGCCATCTCAGTAATCTCAACCACACTACTCTGGAGAAGATGCACTCACCAAACAGATAAAAATGTGATTCATCTGCAGCTCGACATAAGCTGCATCGTGGGCTTACTTGGATTCCCCACTTGGTTAATGTATCCACTGTTAGCATTCTTCCATGGCATTGGATCCACATTGCAAACACTGCTTTAGGTCTAGCCTCATCATGAAATATCAAAGATCTCCACTCCACTTTGTTGTGATTTCCCAATAGGCCTAGATAGATTTGTTTAACCACACTCTGCCTTTGTTTTACTTCTGGCACTTGTTGCATTGTTTTCCTAGCCCCCATAATCATCCTCACCATCCAACTTGCCTGTTGTAGGATATTCATTTCCGGCACACTTTGCCCTTTGATGTAGTATGTATGAATCCGTCTTATCCAAGCTTCGTCTTTCTTATGAGCCAAGTCCCAGTGAATTTTGGTGATAACTGCCTTATTCCATACTTGAAGATTTATCAAATTATGCCTCCTACAGATTTAGGCAGACTCATTTTTCCCAAGGTATCAATGCTTCTTTGTAATTGTATTAGTGCCAGACCATATGTAGCTTCTACAATAGGCCTACATTAATTTCATCACTTTTACTAGCATAATGAACAATTGAGCCCAATAGGATTGAATGCCAAAGATAACTGTCTGTACTAATTGCACTCTACCAGCATAAGACAGTTTTCGAGCAGTCCAAGAAGATACTCTTGCTACTATTTTATCAATCAGCGGTTGCCATTGCAATATAGTTATCTTCTTTGTATCCAAAGGAATCCCCAAATATTTAAAAGGCAGTTCCCCTAATGAATATCCTGTATTTTGTAGAATCCTCACCTATTCTGTCTGTGTCACCCCTCCAAAATAAATGGCACTCTTAGTGAGGTTGGCTTGTAATCCAGAGGCAGCAGAGAATTGTTTGAAGCAGTCATGCAAAGCTTGAACTGAGCTACTGTCACCTCTGGCAAACACAAGAAGGTCATCTGCAAAGCTGAGGTGAGTTATGTTGAGCTTGCCACACCTTGGATGGAATTTGTAGTCCTTGAATTGCTTCAATCCTCTAAGTAATCTGCTCAAGTATTCCATTGCAATTGCAAACAAAAATGGTGACATGGGGTCACCCTGTCGAAGTTCTTTGGCAGCTACAAAAGGCTTTGTCAATTCTCCATTAATCATGATCGAATAGCTCACAGTTGACATACATGTTTTCACCCATTGCATGAACCTTGTTGGAAAGCATAAGTACTCTATAAGCTGCTCTAAGTACACCCATTCCACTGAAACATAGGCTTTGATCATGTCCACCTTCAACATACATCTAAGAGAAATATGTTTTCTGTTATATGCCTTGACTAGTTCGTGAGCTAATATAATGTTATCAGCAATTTTCCTTCCGGGAATAAACCCTGCTAGAGCTTCAGAGATGATGTGGGGCATTACCTTCTGTAATCTTCCAGCAATGACTTTTGAGATAAGCTTGTATAATACAGTGCAACAAGCAATGGGTCTGAAATCCTTGATTGTCACGGGATTAGGAATCTTAGCCAGTAAAGTAATGGTAGTGCAATTGATTGCTGGAAACATTACTCTTGTGTGAAAGAAGTCTTTCACCGCTGCATACACTTCTTCTTTGATTATTGGCCAAGCTTTCTTGAAAAATTTTGCATTGTAACCATCTATACCAGGTGCTTTATCACTTCCTATATCTTTCATCCCCTCATATATCTCTTGATCAGTTACTTCTGCACTTAACTCTTGTTGTTGCTGTTGTGTTAAAGTTGGACCATTCCTCATAACCATCATATTAACAGCAGGAAATACATGTGCCCTAGATCCCATCAGACTTTTATAGAAAGAAACTATCTCCTCCTTGATAGCTGTTGGCTCTGTGATAGTACTACCTGATAGTGCTTGTATTTCAGTGATCTGCTTTTTTTTGCTGTCTCTCCTTGATAACTCTAGAAAAGAATTTATTGTTGGAGTCTCCCAATTTGATCCAGTTAGCTCGTGCCTTTTGCTGTAGTATGCCTTCTTCCACCAATGACCATGTTTCCAGCTTATGCAACCACTCCTTCTCCTGGTCTTGTAGAAGATCAGAATATTGTGTTTGCATCTGGCTTTGAATATGAGAGATTGCTTGTCTAGCTTGTTTAATCTTTTCAGTTACTCCTTTATATTCGGTTGCATTTAGATGTCTAAACTGACTCATCATCTCTTTAAGTTTGAGCCAAATGTTCTTCATTTTCCCTGATGCCTTGTTCCTGCTCCAACCTTCAGCAACTATCATCTTGAATGTTGGGTGATTTGTCCACACATTAAAGAACCGGAAAGGGCATTTGATTTGAGTCCTAGGTTGCCTAATATTGATAATCATAGTATTATGATCTGAGATATAAGGCTCCCAATATTCTGTGACTAGATGGCCATATTTCATCATCCATACATCATTTTCAAACACCCTATCTATGCGACTCCATACTCTGTCATCGCCTTGTTGTTTGTTGGTCCAAGTAAAGTAATGCCCTCTCTATGGAAGCTCCGCAATGCAAATATCATGGCATAATTCAGCAAATTCCCTAATGTCTGCAGTAGTCACATGCACCTTAGACGTTCTATCTTGAGGAGTAAGTAGGGCATTGAAGTCTCCCCCTATTATCCAAGGTCCAATAGTTGCCTTTGCTATTCTTTTGAGATGTTACCATAGACTCTTCCTTTGATAAGCTATATTTTGTCCATATACCACAATGAGATAGCATTGTAGCCCATTTTGTTTCCCTGTTACTTGACAGTGAATGAACTGATCATGCTTATCAAGTTGCTGCACTGCATACATTTGATCATCCCATACAATCCACACCCTTCCATTCACAACATGTTCATAATTAGTTAGTCTGTTACATCCAGGTGTTATTTTACTAATCACCTTTTCTGCTTTTGCTTCTTTCACCTTTGTTTCTACTGGACCAGCTAGCTTGATCTGCTTGCCCTTTATGTACTGCTTTATTTCCTTTTGTTTATACCTCTTATTCAAACCCCTGATATTGCAAATTAACCAAGTCATTGTTGTAGGACTGTTCCACCCCCCTATCAGGTGGCATAGGGTTCTCAATTCTCTCATCTTCTCTTTGAAAGATTTGGAATCCATTCTTAGTTGGTATTGATGGTGTCCCAGTCAAAGTTCTTCTATTACTAGTTAGCACAGGCCATTCTTCCAGCTGTTCAGGTTTTTGACTATCAATTGCTTTCCCCTTATCCTTTGTTGCTGCAGGGGTCACATTAGTTTCAACAACTGATAGCATAGTAGCAGGTTCTTGTACCAATGCTTTGGTTTCTCCATCATTCTGCTCAGCTGACTGCTGCTGCCCCTGTCCTTTAATTTGCCATCTTGTGGTAACCTTACCCTATTTTTTCCTGTCTTTAGGCTGCTCTTCTTTGCTTGTCTTTTAGTCAATTCACAATCATACCCAATCTTCATACATTCTGTGCAGTATTGTGGCTTCCATTCATACAACACTTGTTGTTGGAACATTCTCCCTGAAGGCTTTTGCAGTGTTAATTCTGTTAGAAGCTTTTTAGTGACATTTGCCTCCACCAGATTTTAGTATAAGAGATACACATCTGCTTTGTTGTACACTCATATGCAAATAGTGGTTTTCCTATGGCACTTGCCATTTGACTCAAAGTCTTATTTCCCCAGCAACTCATTGGTAACTTTGGTAAAGTAATCCACAATGGTATCTCAGTCAGAATTTTGCCTTAAGATCAAAATCAGGAGTCCACTGTTTTAAAATTATTGGTCTACCATTAATTGTGTATGGACCTCCATAATGGATATCCTTCAAGTCACCAAGCGTATGAAACTTAGCTATGTAATAACCTTCCTCATGTAAGAACAGATCTGGAGCAGCCACTCAACTCCAATTTTGAGCTATGTACCTTTGCATATATTTATACCCTGGTGTATCCCCAATTACATAGATAATTAGGGCACACTGCCACCTTTTAGTTTGACTATCAATTTCGTCCATATCTAGCTTCACCACAATATGTCCATCAACTATTTCTGGTGGGATATAAGAAAGTGCCATACCATTTTAAGAAGATCTGTTACCAGCAAATAAGTTGACCCATGTGTTTCCCAGCGTCGGTGCCTCTGCATGTGTTTTTGGCTCAACCGTCGCCTCTGTAATTACTGTTCCATTGGTTTTTAGCTCAGCTTCTGCAATTTCTCCTTTGTCCTTCGTGTTTCCCATTTCAACACTCACTGGTGTGACTTCACATGATGACGAAACCACATTCATCTGTATTGCACTTAGATTAGCCATTTCACCGGTCCCGTCATTTTGCTTGGAGAACCTAATTTCTGAGAACTAGGTTGAAATTGGCTACCAATTGAGGTGGTTGCTTGCTAAGTAGTTCCCTTAGCTAGTGTATCTGCGATTACCGTTGCACTTATTGCTTCTCCGACCATCACGAGTGGATCTCACTTTGGTCGTCCTTGCTTTCTCGCCATGGCTGCTTCTCAGACGGTGTACGTTGGCATAACGTGCGCCGAGAGCCTAGAGAGAGAAAGCCTTAATCACGACTTTATTCTTCTGTTATCCAATTTTCTTGATTTCGTTCTTCTTCTTCAAAATCCAATAGCACAATTTGATGATAAACCAAGTAATAGATTCATAACCCTAAATAAAAGTAACACTAAATGGAAATTAATAAAAAATAATACTAAACACAATTGCAATCAAAACACAACTTAGTCATTTACAATAAACTCAATATTGCAAATCACGATAAATTTAATAAATTACAGTAACTCCAATAAAAAATTCATATAATCTATCTCAACTTAGATATCATGTTTACTTATAGTGTATCTCCCTTCTCGCCTCAAGGACAATAACAATAATAATAATTATTACGCTTCAATACCAAACAATATAAATCATTATTAATCATGTCTCTTCATTTAAGTTCAACTAATGTCAATATTATGCAAAATAAAAAAAATATTATGTATATAATTATAATATTAAAAGTTCTCTATGTTTTTACTAGCATATAAATTTATGATAAAGTCAAAATACTCCTAGAAAAGCAATAGGTTGTCGAGTCACATATACATATTTCATTTAATTTAGCTTTTTCATGTTTTTTATTCCATTGTGTCCTATCTTTAACTAAGTTTGTATTGATTTAATATATATTTGAATTTCTAAAGGGTGAATGGGAAATGGAGGAAAATTGAAATATTTGACATTGTTCCCCGGCAACGGCACCAAAATTTGATCACGCCCAACTATGCCTTATAAAAAGGACTAAGCGGTCGTTGCAAATATAATCCGGTTTACAAGCCCGGAGTCGTATCCCACAGAGAACTAAGGCTTAGCTACAGTTGTTGACTATCACTAAGAAGATAAGCTCGAACAATTCCTAAGTTATAAATATTAAGATTCTCATATCTAATTAACCAACAAATTAAATTAGTAAATTAACAACTAGGGATACTAAGGGTTGGAGAAAAGATTAAGGAGGTCTAGAGTTATGATTTCCCCTATTGTCGCAATCCTTTCCGCTACATTTTTTATTAATTTGCCTAAGTCTTCTCCACCGATCATGAGCACTCTGACTGTTGTAACTCTCTCCCGAGTAATTACCATAATTTACTAGACATATTCTCCCGAATTACGCTAGCTGGCATTAAGTACGACTCACTCGGATCGCACCAAGGTTTCGTTATCCCTAATCCCACCTTTAAACCCTCCGTATTGATCCCTCATATACGTTAGGAGTGATGTTGTTCAACAACTACCTAAATATGCACTCTTTCCCGAGTAATACATACTAAATAGGCACAGTCGATTGAGAGCTCTTCAACCAAACACAATAATAACATAGTTGAACAAATAGAGAAAAGCTACGGCTTAATTATATAAAAACATAACAGGGATTTATCCTACAAAAGGTTCTATCAAAACTCTAGATAACAAATTAGCTATTCATAATAGTATGCATAACTACAATACTAGAATTCATAGCAAATAATGGAAATATAAAGAAGGAAATAAAAAACTCGTAGAAGAATTCTCCGCCTTGCTCCTAGTGTGTTCTTGCCTCCTTAGGTCGAATCTCTCGTCTCCTTAGCCTCCTTAGGTCTAATACTCTCTCAAATCTATCCAATCTCGATCTGTTTCCCCTCAAAGTGGAATTTTTAGGTCTATTTATATGTTTAGGAAAAGATCTAAACGTGTAGGTCAAGTCCTAGTCAAGCCGGGAAACGAATTAAGTCTTCAAAACTTGGACTGGACCTCTCCCTAGGCCTGGCGTCGCCAGCCTAACGCCAGCCTCAGCCTGGCTTTTGCCTTGTAGCGCCAGCCTAACGCCAGCCTCAGCCTGGCCTTTGGTTGGCCTCGCCAGGCTAAAGCCTGGTTAAGCTGGCCTTTGCCTGGCCTCGCCAGGTCTCTCCTTTTCACTTTTCTCGAGCCCACTTTCAACGTTTAAGTATCCCTTTTTCTCTACTTTCATCTCCAATTCACCTACACATAAAATAGACTCCATTACGCGCAAATAAAGTGTAATTTATCATAAAGCATGTAAAATGCAAGGCACATAATGTACGAAACTATGGAATTATAGCAACACATCAATACCCCACACTTAAACATTGCTCGTCCTCGAGCAATCAAACTACACTTATAGGCACGACCTTTTTAAGAAATTCTCCTAACTCATCACACCAAGAATCTTTAAAATAGACTAAGCACAAGGGTATAACATCTCCACCTCAAGATTTGACTCGCAAGTACCATGCATTATTCACCACTCACTCACTTACTCTAACATAGAGGTCAATGACATTACCTCTCCATCATGAATCACGTGCCCTCACACAACAAAAGAGAGTAGTTCCACATATAATAAAATTTAAGAACAATTAGGAACTCAAGATAGAAAGAATTCACTCACTCTCAGAAATAGCATTCTTATGCTACAAAAGATGCACCATAGGCTTGCCCATAGTGTACTACTCTACTAATTGAGCTCATTCAGTCTAGGATCAAGTAGGACTTTATTTGGTTGTAATGTAGGTTGCGGATCGGGTAGGATACATTTGGATATAAAAGTGACTACAACTCCCTAAGCACTTTAATACATATACTTTAACATTCAAGCCCATACTTATGTCAAACCATGACTCCACCTTCACATCAATATACATCAACTCCCATATTATTTAAGCACAATTACATCAAGTTTTATCACTTGTCAATGAATATTTGCACACAATACAACTATTTTTTTCTTTTCTTTTCTTTTTCAATTCATGTGTCTCTTACTCTTTCAAATTAGTGCACCTTTCTCTTTATTTTATTAGTTCCACTCAAAAGCCGAACCAAACACTCCACACTTTAACTTTGGCATAAATCATCACAATTCAAGTACTCATGAGAGGTGAAAAAGTTCAAACAGATGGTTAATTCAAACAATTGGGTAAGGCTTGTAATGTGGTTGCCAAAGAAACAGGATTACAGGCTCAAAGGGGTTAACTACGATACATAACAATTAGGCGGGTAAAATATACATATCTGGTTCAACAAAGAAATGCCTATATTGATCGCAACAGACTCAACCTTAGGAAGAGTGGGCGCTAATACCTTTACCCAATAGTGGTATCGGGGTCAATTTCCACAGGGAGCTAGAAAGGGAGTTGGATATTTGCTTAGCCTAGAAATGTGTATTTGCTTCTAATTGATCTTCTAAAGATTTTGGGTTTTTATGATTATCAACTACAATTTTACAACTACTAATTATAACTAAATTATGCTAAGATATTAATTCTAGGTTGTATGCAAGATAGAGAAAGACACTAGGGTCATGGCATTTACCTAGGTGGTCAACTAACTGGTAGAGATTCCTAATACAAGAATGATGATTATGGGGCTTATGCTATAACCGTTGCACGATTGCACTCACTCTCACACCTCTCGGTAGAAAGAGTGATTTTGCCCAATTGACTCTCTCGAGACCAATTGGGTAGGCCAACAAGCCCAAGCAACTTAGGGTTCAAGTTGGGTAATTACTCTCTCGAGGTTTAACCCGTTAATTGGGACTACCATTCTCGTGGGTCCATCCCAATTCCTTGTTGGGTTAACTTTGGAGTCATAGACACTCTTTCTCAAGAAGTGTCAAGACCCACTAAGCTAGACTTAGTGTTTGCAACCATCAAATCCTAGTTAAATCATAAAATTAACCCAAATAGCAAACACCCAACATCATTCAAGCATTAAACAATCACACCGATTAATTGCCCACACTAGAGTTGAGCCACAACCCTAGCTAATGGGTTTAGCTAGACATAATAGCAACAGAAATTGAAGAAGTAGTAGATAAAACCAATATATTAATTAACTAGAATGTTAATCTACAAGAATCCACGATAAAACAAGATGAAAATGCCCAAAATAGGCTAAAACTTGAGTCTCACGAGTGCAGCTGCTATCTAATATCTAATGCTTAACCTAAAAATAGTAAAATATTCTATTTATACTAGGCTAGAAAAACTGGACAAAAATACCCCTGCAGGGCTGGCGCGGACCGCGCAGAAATGCAGCGCGGCCGCGTAGGGGTCTTGGTCCTCGATCACTCACTTCTGAAGCTGGGGACGCGGACCGCGCAAAAAGGTAGCGCGGCCGCGCAGGCTAATGGGCGCGGACCGCGCAACAATGAAGCGCGATCGCGTGGAAGGAAATCTCCACAAGCGCTGACCGCTTAGAAAGGAGCGCGGACCGCGCATGGTTACCCTTGAAATGTATATTCTCTGAATCTCCTAGCGCGGCCGTGCAGCAAAACAGTGCGGTCCGCGCTAGGTCCTCTTGTCCCCACTTCAATGATTTTTGACACTTGAGCAGGTTTCACTCCGTTTCGAGCCGATTTTTGGCTTTTGTCATCTTGTCGCTCAAACCTGCAATCAAGCTCACTTTGTAAGCATTCTAGGTCTACTTTATGACAATTCATACATAAAGCATAGGCAAGTATGGGCATAAAACGTGTTAAAATCACAGTTATCAACTCCCCCAAACTTAAACCTTTGCTCGTCCTCAAGCAAATAAAATAAGACCCACCCCTCAAAAGGAAACATCCAAGTAATTCCAGCTTATCCTAAGGAAGCCTCATCACACATCAATTGGGACTAACAATTGCCCTCAGTACGAATGCATCATTAACACATTTTTAAACTTTTAAGAACTATGGATCAAATGTGACACAAGAGCATCAAGGGTTGACTCATTTCATCAAGGAGCTTTTATCAAATACCTTGGTCGTTGTGGAACCCAAACTCACACATCCTCAACTCTCCCTAAGCGAACCTCACCTTTTAGAGTAATGACACACAACCCGAGGTTGATGGATTTTTCACTCATTT
This sequence comes from Nicotiana attenuata, assembly GCF_001879085.1. NCBI lineage: Eukaryota > Viridiplantae > Streptophyta > Magnoliopsida > Solanales > Solanaceae > Nicotiana > Nicotiana attenuata. Next base: position 28,034 of record NW_017671273.1, on the reverse strand, counting down.
CTCTCACAAAGAAGGTCATAAGTCCAGCTTTAGGTACCATATGCTTGCCCCTTATGTAAGTATCCACTAATGTAAGATTCCCTCAACTCAAGATCATATAGGGCTTTTGAGGAGTCATTGTGAAGGCGTTTGGGTAAAGGTAGGACATGTTTTTGTTCATTTAGGTTCAATCTTCCCTTCAACACTTCTTTTGATTCATTTTGGCATACTTTTTGACTCATTTGAGTATTTCACTTCTTTCAAGGGGTTAGAGAGACACATTGTCACTCTTTCTTTTGCAATTCAAACCTTTCTCCTTTTTCTACTTTTACACAACCTTTTTTTTCACTTTTGTTTTCTTTGAATCCCCTTTTTTGGTTCTTATTCACTTTTGTATTTCTTTGTGTCTTTTTCTCTTTTTCATTGCCTCCCTTTTCTTTTGCTTTTGTGCCTCTTTACCACATTGATGCCTTTCTTGTCTCTCCCCCCAAACTTAGATATTTGCCATTACTCAAGGGAAGATTTGGGTGCCAAGAGAGGGTCTCATTGAGAACGGGTATAGGCTTGTAGCTTTGGTTCATGAAAGAAGAAAGTTTAAGGCTCAAAAGGGTTGAACTAGGGATCATTTCATTGGTAGGTCATGGAAATTGTTCAAATTTGGAAGTTCGGATCAAGGAGGGCCTATATTCACTTCTCAAGTCAAGTTTCACCTATGATTTCGCCTCAACAAACATTCAGGGCAAGTTCTAGACCATCGGCTTGGAGCTTATACTCACAATTCGAATTCTCACCACACACACTCAAGGATTGCTAAAGACATCGAGTTGAGAGCCCACAACGACCTTAGTTCCAATTCAAGCGCACAATGGCCCCACACGACCATATGATGATTGTTTGGTCAACACAAGAGTCTCAAGGCCACAATTTTCACCATCCTAAACACAACATTATGTCTTTGACCATGGGATCAAAGGCAAATGTGTTAGGCCCAAGTGAAGCTTGCCTGAGGTCCTCTTAACTACAAAACATTGAAAATCAAAAGAAGAAAAATCAAAAATGGACTAGAACCCTTAAGAAGGTTGTCACGCCATCTATCATTGGGAAGAGCCACCCGGTTCGCACAACACACTACCCTTGGAAAGAACCGTGGCATTAAGAAAACCAAGGGCTTATTGAAAACATCAAAACTAAAACAAAAGGCTGCGAGCCTCACTACTAGGCTAAAATCGAAAAATTTGAACGAAAATAGAAAAACCAAATGAATATGTACAATGGGGAGTAGAATATACAACGAGGATGAATATATACATAAGAGTCTAGAAGTAGCCAAAGTTAAAAGTTATATACATGCCAACTATTAAATCCAAAACATAGACTAAAAAATGAAATAAATATATACAGTCAATCCAATGTATCAGAATCAAAAATGGT
>NW_017671273.1:0-24140 GCF_001879085.1 Nicotiana attenuata | reverse complement strand
AACCTTAGGAAGAGTGGGCGCTAATACTTTTACCCAATAGTGGTATCGGGGTCAATTTCCACAGGGAGCTAGAAAGGGAGTTGGATATTTGCTTAGCCTAGAAATGCGTGTTTGCTTCTAATTGATCTTCTAACATTTTTGGGTTTTTATGATTATCAACTACAATTTAACAACTACTAATTATAACTAAATTATGCTAAGATATTAATTCTAGGTTGTATGCAAGATAGAGAAAGACACTAGGGTCGTGGCATTTACCTAGGTGGTCAACTAACTGGTAGAGATTCCTAATACAAGAATGATGATTATGGGGCTTATGCTATAACCGTTGCACGATTGCACTGACTCTCACACCTCTCGGTAGAAAGAGTGATTTTTCCCAATTGACTCTCTCGAGACCAATTGGGTAGGCCAACAAGCCCAAGCAACTTAGGGTTCAAGTTGGGTAATTACTCTCTCGATGTTTAACCCGTTAATTGGGACTACCATTCTCAAGGGCCCATCCCAATTCCTTGTTGGGTTAATTTTGGAGTCATAGACACTCTTTCTCAAGAAAAGTCAAGACCCACTAAGCTAGACTTAGTGTTTGCAACCACCAAATCCTAGTTAAATCATAAAATTAACCCAAATAGCAAACACCCAACATCATTCAAGCATTAAACAATCACACCCATTAATTACCCACACTAGGGTTGAGCCACAACCCTAGCTAATGGGTTTAGCTAGACATAATAGCAACAGAAATTGAAGAAGTAGTAGATAAAATCAATATATTAATTAACTAAAATGTTAATCTACAAGAATCCACGATAAAACAAGATGAAAATGCCCAAAATAGGCTAAAACTTGAGTCTCATGAGTGCAACTGCTATCTGATATCTAATGCTTAACCTAAAAATAATAAAATATTCTATTTATACTAGGCTAGAAAAACTGGACAAAAATACCCCTGCGGGGCTGGCGCGGACCGCGCAGAAATGCAGCGCGGCCGCGTAGGGGTCTTGGTCCTCGATCACTCACTTCTGAAGCTGGGGACGCGAACCGCGCAAAAAGGTAGCGCGGCCGCGCAGGCTAATGGGCGCGGACCGCGCAACAATGAAGCGCGACCGCGTGGAAGGAAATCTCCACAAGTGCTGACCGCGTAGAAAGGAGCGCGGACCGCGCATGGTTACCCTTGAAATGTATATTCTCTGAATCTTCTAGCGCGGCCGTGCAGCAAAACAGTGCGGTCCGCGCTAGGTCCTCTTGTCCCCACTTCAATGATTTTTGACACTTGAGCAGGTTTCACTCCGTTTCGAGCCGATTTTTAACTTTTGTCATCTTGTCACTCAAACCTGCAATCAAGCGCACTTTGTATGCATTATGGGTCTATTTTATGACAATTCATACATAAAGCATAGGCAAGTATGGGCATAAGACGTGTTAAAATCACAGTTATCATATATCACTTCCAAGACTGAGCAAAACTACTATTTCGCTTTGCAAACACACGGGGCAAGTTCGAGACATCAAATGCAATGCACAGAATAACACACAAACCTCACACACACATGGCACATAACTCACTCAGGATTGGACTCATCATGACACTCTAGTCAAAGCAGTTAAGCGAATTTAAGATCATACGATTTAAGGTACTTATACAAGAGTAAAAAATTGAGCCTAAGCGTCACAACCAAAGTACTCACAATTCTCAGGGCATAACAAAGTCAAGGGACATTGCTTCAATTAAATTCATCTCACACTGGCTCCTACTCCTAAAAAAACTAACTACACCCGGTTCAAACAAAACTCTTGGAAAAGATCCGCGGCACAAAGAAAAATCAAGGGGGAATCACTACACTACATACACAGAAAATCTTTTTTTTTCTTTAGACTTAAATCCCTCAAGAAAATTTTCTAATAGATCCATTGTCGGGAAAGTCCAATCTTTTTTTTTCATTTTTCTAAAAAATAAAAAAAATTATTCAATTTAACTAACACAACTAAAATAGCATAGAAAGTCACCTAGACAATATCCTCACCCCACACTTAAAATTGTGCATTGTCCCCAATGCACATCATAACTAATAAGAGGGTAAAAGAAACTCCCTGGTAGGCCAAAGGCCGAAGCACTAGCAGCTCATGGGGTACTCAGACTTCTCTCAGGCTTGGTCCTTCGTGCGGGTACCTCACACTTAGTTCCAACCATCTGGTTTGCTGTTGCATCCTTCCACTAGCTTTGCTTTCCATGCTCCTAGAAAATCAAAAATCGACACTACAAAAATAATATAATCAAAAAAAAGATAATAAAAGAAAATAAAAAAATAAAAAATAAAAGAAAGCAATAAAGCTGGCTTGCCTCCCAACAAGCGCTTGATTTAACGTCGCGGCACGACGCGAATCACTTTCTGCCTCCACTTTGAACTTATGAATTGGACCCCCAATTTGGCATTAAGTTTTCGGATATGCTCCAGGGGTGGAGGAACAAATCTAACTGGCCCAAGCAACCAATGTAGCATTCTGCACTTCTTGGCCTTTACATGAAGTATGTAATCCTGATTCTTTGCCAAGAAAAATTCCAGAATGTAGGCACCTTGTTCCTCATCCCTTGACTCCTCAAGTGGCTCGAACGACTCTATTTCCATATCATCATCCAAACACAATGCGGAAAAATGCTTGGAGTGTGGACCAATGCGCTCAACTACATGAACATTGGGTTTGTCAACTTCCTCAGTATCAACGACACTAGAGTCAACTAAATATGTATCCTCAATATCCTTGGTTGACACTAGTATCTCTTCTACAACATCAGCATCCTCATATTCTAGTTTGATTGATTGTTGGTGTTCTACTATGAAACCCTCTATTGGTACCTCAATTTCTGCATCTAATTCACGCTCTTCTTGGATACTATTCACAATATTGGCTTGTTAAGCGTTAAAATCTTCAACCAGTTGACTCACTTGAACTTTCAAGTTGTGAATAGTTTCCTCTTGCCTTTCTATCTGCAGTTGTAATTTACTATTTTGTTCCACAAGGCACTTTAGCATATCCTCATTCAGCTTTAACATATCTTTGATCTTCTTCAGGTCAGCTTCCCTAGGTTCTTTGTTCCTGTTATCCTCACAAGAAAAAGTAGAACCATCATAATAAGGGGTTGGGGAAGATAAGAAATATAAGCACAACCATGAAAATGACCATCTTGACCACCACACATATCACACACATTCCACAAATAAGATTGAGTTGGTGCACGTAACTCGCTCTCGGGAATATTTGACAATTTTGCAATGGGTGGTTTCCTCCACAATATGCATAAGGAGGATCAAAAGTAGAATTACCAACATCAAAACTCTCATAATTCCAAGATGCCATGTTTCTCAAATTAACAAGTAAAACAAAAATACAAAAAAATTCAAATACAAGAAAGCAAAAATAAAAGTTCAAACTTGCAACCTAGCAATATATACACCTACAACTAAACCGTTAGCTCCCCGGCAACGACGCTAAAATTTGATCACGCCCAACTATGCCTTATAAAAAGGACTAAGCAGTCGTTGGAAATATAATCCGATTTACAAGTCCGGAGTCGAATCTCATAGAGAACTAAGGCTTAGCTATAGTTGTTGACTATCACTAAAAAGATAAGCTCAAACAATTCCTAATTTATAAATATTAAGATTCTCATATCTAATAAACTAACAAATTTAACAACTAGGGATAATAAGGGTTGGAGAAAAGATTAAGGAGGTCTAGAGTTATGATTTTCCCTATTGTGGGAATCCTTTCCGCTACGTTTTCTATAAATTTGCCTAAGTCTTCTCCATCGATCATGAGCACTCTAACTGTCGTAACTCTCTCCCGAGTAATTACCACAATTTACTAGACATATTCTCCCGAATTACGCTAGCTGGCATTAAGTACGGCTCATTCGGATCGCACCAAGGTTTCGTTATCCCTAATCCCACCTTTAAACCCTCCGTATTGATCCCTCATATACGTTAGGAGTGACGTTGTTCAACAACTACCTAAATATGCACTCTCTCCCTACTAATACACACTAAATAGGCATAGTCGATTGAGAGCTCTTCAACCAACTATAATAATAACGTAGTTTAACAAATAGAGAAAAGCTACGGCTCAATTATATAAAACATAACAAGAATTTATCCTACAAAAGGTTCTATCAAAACTCTAGATAACAAATTGGCTATTCATAATAGTATGCATAACTACAATACTAGAATTCAAAACCAATAATGGAAATATAAAGAAGGAAGTGAAAAACTCGTAGAAGAATTCTCCGCCTTGATACTAGTATGTTCTTGCTTCCTTAGGTCGAATCTCTCGTATCCTTAGATGCCTTAGGTCTAATCCCTCCTCAAGTCTGTCCAATCTCGATCTGTCTCCCCTCAAAGTGGCATTTTTAGGTCTATATATATGTGTAGGAAAAGACCTAAACGTGAAGGCCAAGTCCTAGTCAAGCCGGGAAACGAATTAAGTCTTCAAAACTTGGACTGGACCTTGCCCTAAGCCTGGCGTCGCCAGCCTAACGCCAGCCTCAGCCTGGTTTTTGCCTTGCAGCGCCAGCCTCAGCTTGGCCTTTGGCTGGCCTCGCCAGGCTAAAACCTGGTTAAGCTGGCCTTTGCCTGACCTCGCCAGGTCTCTCCTTTTCACTGTTCTCGAGCCCACTTTCAATGTTTAAGTATCCCTTTTGCTCTACTTTCATCTCCAATTCACCTACACAGAAAATAGACTCCATTACGCGTAAATAAAGTGTAATTTATCATTAAAGCATGTAAAATACAAGGCACATAATGTACGAAACTATGGAATTATAGCCACACATCAATGGGTATATATACAATCGCTCTTCTTATAGCTCTTAAAGAGTTAAGAAGAAGGCATGCCTCGTGTCGCCATCGTCGTCGCTTGCTCCGCTTCGACTTTGGCTTCAGTCAACGATTGATTGATTAATCTTTTTGGACAAAATTTCTTTAATTATTTAATAAAATATTAATTAATTTAGCCAAATATCCAACCCGAACCTAATCCGTGCGCGACCCGATTCACATTCTTCCCTAAATTTTTATTTAAATTTCCCTCCTATTTTGAAGTGGTTGTTCTGAAGAGTTGTGAACTTTCAGAAATAGTACTTGATTCCTCAGATTTTTCCTTACGAATTTTTAGAACTTCAGCACTTCTTCTTCTTCTTCTTCTTCTTCTTCTTCTTCTTCTTCTTCTTCTGCACTGCTGCACATATCTATTCTAGTGTGATTTACAGCCGTTATGTGGTTCGCAGTTCATCAGAGTTTTTGGTACCAATACGCTAGTGAGTTAAGTCCTTTTATCCTGGGATAATATTCCAACACCTTGGGTACTTGAGGGGAATAATTTCCTTAAGGACACACTGTGCATTCATTGGGCTCGATTCATTCCGAAATTATTTTTCCAGATATTATTTTGATATTTTGTTGTTGCTGTTTCTGTTTTATGTTTCAGAAAGTTTACTTTAGGTTTATCTCTTCCCCTTTTTAACATCTTCACTCATAGTAATTTCTCTCATCTCGTTTCATAGAGGAAAATTCACCGTTGAATCCAAAGTGGGCCAGTGCTCTTTCTTTCCCTCGAAACAAGAGTTCCATGTCAAACATAAAGATTGAATCACTAGAATCGTAATAAGTTCATATTGAAAGTACAAGAGGGGGGAGGGGGGGAATTGTTTACTTTTATATTTTAATCGCTACAAGTTGACTAGTTTTCTAATTAGTCGACTAGATGTAATAACGTGATAATAGTAAGAGCAGAATTTAAGATGCAGAAATTAAAGACACCGGAATTTTATACTGGATCGAATTCAATGTGAATCCTAGTCTAGTCCCTTTGGGTTGCAAGGGAGTTCTCTTTCAGTGAATGAGTAACTCGAGTACAAAGTAAATGGTCTGGTTTACACCAATGGCTCTGTTCCTATATCACTCGTTTCTTTTTGATACAATGCCTCAACAGTATTTTTCTATCTTGCTTCTCTAACTTGTTACACAGCAGGTCCAGTAGAACTACATTTTTGTTTTTTGCAGTAGAACAAAGACAGGGCATTTGGTTCGATCAAAGTATATTTGTCTAAGTCTTAAGGATGTGTATAAATACTTTGTAGGAGGTCGTTTGCTGAAGAGATTTGACAACCCAAGAGATTTGATCCTTGAAAAGAGATTGATTCTTTCCAAGAATAAGGTTATTTTTCGTTGCTCTTCCTTGATGAGAGGGCATTGATAGCTTTCCTTCTACAGATCTTGATGACGCGGGTTTACTCCTTGACTGTTGGTCCTTCCGAAAATAGCAGCTTGCCGTTGCTCTTCCTTGATGAGAGGGCATTGATAGCATTCCTTCTATAGGTCATGATAACTCGGGTTTACTCCTTGATTATTGGTCCTTCCCAAAAGAGCAGATTGATTGATCATCTTGCAAGATCTTCAACGATTCTTTTCCGTTTCAATCAATCTCTGATTGATTCCCTTCCCGAATCTTTAGTTGGTTGATTAATTCCTTCCTTTTGAGTTCTTTAATCTTGGATGCTTTCCTTGAGTTCCTATATCAAAAATAGTAATATTATTTTTCATCATTAAAACTAAACCTAACAATCTCCCCCTTTTGGGTGATGACAAAATAATATATGTAAACATGTAAACATCAGTTGACTTCCCTGTATTTTACTCCCCCTCAATGAGTATAGTCCCCCTCAGTAGGTGCTTCATTTAGTTGACTGCTTCTGCAAGATCTCTAACTCCCCCTCAAGAGGTGCCGTTGGGACTTCTTTTGGTTAGCTTCTCCTGTAGTATCTATAGTCGACTTCCCTTGCAATGGATGTACCTACACTATCTGCACGAATATGGATATCATTTCTCCCCTTTTTTGGCATCAGCAAAGAGTGGATAAGATAGCAACACACAAAACACGATATACTAAGATAGCAACACACAAAACATGATATACTATAAACATGATATGCTAGCAGAGTTATGGCAAAACAAAATATATTGTCTAAACAACATAAAGAAAAGCATAATTCATCCAAACGACTGGTTATCCAGTCCAAAAGAGCACAACAAAAAAATTATCTTAAATTTCCACAGTAACGACGCAAGAAATAGGTAAGAGTGTTGCATATCGCTTCCTTTAGTTGATCAAAGCTGGCATTGGCTGAGATAGTCACTCCATCAAGCCTGTCGTGTACCTCCTTGAATGCCTTGACTGCGTTTTCCCTAACTCTAAGAACTGTAACTCTTATCTTTGAAACATCAGACTATGTCTCTTTTGAGATAGCATGAATATCTCCAACAGTGGACTAGGTAGCAGTAAGGAGAGATTTGATGGCGGACAGCTAATTGTCAATGACCGCTAGTTTCTCAGCAAGATCAGGGACATAGGACTATGATAGGAAACAGAGGGTTTGGGTTTTGGATCAGGTTGAGCATGTTTGACTTCACCTTCTTGTTTCTTTATCCATGAGCCATTCACACACATATACCTCATACTTGCAAACGCTCTAGAATTGTAAGATTTTGAAATGGATATGAAAGGATATTCAGAGATGGAGATATTATGTGCCTCCAAAATGTGAGTGATGGCCATGCCATAGGGCAGACTGGTGGGATCATCAGCACTCTCAATCATAAAATTGATGACCCAGGAGGACAATTTGATCTTGAGTTTTATCACAAGGCTATGACAAGAAAGGTATCTCTTTGAGAGAAGGTGGAGAAAGAGCCAGTACGAGGAAGCAGAGTACAATGTGGGCTAGAACACGAGTTTCAAACATCACTAGGACCTAACTGGTTTGGGAGAGAATCAGATAGACACTCAGCAATACACTGTTTTGCTTGATCAAAAGTGATTTCAAAGTCATCAGGCCAGGAATTTTTTAAAAGCATGGGAAAACCAGAACACTTACACTGGAAAAATGAATCAAACATGGCACAGTCAAGAACAATGCACTTCCCTAATACTAAGGATTCCAACTTATCAGACTTACTAGAACGAAGATTTGCATAAAACATTTTCACTAGGTATTCATAGACCTTAGGAGGGGGAACAGAAAAGAATTTAGACCAGCCCTGATGAACAAACAAATCTTTTACCTTACAATTTAGGGCTTCCATGTCATCAAGGTCGACTACCCTCCCATGAGCACTTGGCTTGTCTTTCAAAGCGATGAAAAAATCCCTATTTGGAGAGTCCCAGAAATTTAGGTCAGACTCTAAAGAACTGGAGAGATCTTTTTTGGCTTTTTTGGAGTAAAGGATTCAGGGGGTTCTTCCATAGGCCCTTTTCCCATTGCTTTTTCTCCTAAAGAGTGAGAATGGTCTGAAAGGTCCGCCTGAGAGGAGGCAAAAGCTTCAGAATGATCGGACCCTAGGTCTACTTGTTCTGGAGGTTGAGATGGGGGTTTAGTTCTGGAGCGAGTACTCTTCCTGGTGGAAGCAGAAGTATTTTTTGAGTGTTTGGCCATGGAAGAGCTATTGGTGAGAGAAAGTTTTGGAGAGGGTTTCTAGGCGATAGGGACGATGGAGACTGAAAAGGTTTTTCAGGTATTAAAAGAGGGTTTCTGTCGGTTGAGTACAGAAAAGGAAGGAGTGTCAGTTGAACAGACGTGATGATTGGGTTTCCTTCTTTGAACTCTGTAATTGATGTGAAAAGAGAGGAAATTCGGAGGCACAATTAATGATCAGAAAACAACAAAGTTTGAACATTAGGCATAAAAAAAATAGTAACACATAGGTCCTAACATTAATGATTAATGCAAACAATACCAAGTAATTCTCTTAAAAAGCAAAATCTATCCTCTAGTAATGGCTTAGTAAAGATATCCGCTAATTGATCAGTAGTTCCAACAAAAGATAGTTCTATATTTCCCTTAAGAACATGATCTCTAATAAAATGATGCTTGATATCTATATGCTTATCCCTAGAATGATGCACATGATTCTTAGATAGACATATAGCACTAGAGTTATCACAGAAAATTGGAATAGGTTTAAAGAATAATTCATAGTCACCCAATTGATGAGACATCCATAGTAATTGTGCACAACATTGTCCAATAGAAATATATTCAGCGCCAGTCATGGATAATGCGACTGATCCGTGCTTTTTACTGTTCCAAGATATTAGTGCCTTTCCAAGTAACTGACATGTTCCACTGGTGCTTTTTTCTGTCTTCCTTATCACCTGCAAGATCAGCATCTGAAAAACCTTCTAATTTAAAATTGTTAGATCGTGGATACCATAATTCGTGAGAGACAGTTCCAATGAGATATCGAATAATTCTTTTTACTGCAGTTAGATGTGATTCCTTAGGAGCTGACTAAAACCTGGCACATTTACAGAAACTAAACATAATATCCTATCGACTAGCAGTTAGATAAAGAAGTGAGCCAATCATTCCACGATACGTAGTTTCATCAACAGGAATTCCCTGTTCATCTTTGTCGAGACTTGTTGAAGGACTCATTGGTGTGCCAATAGCTTTAGCATTGCTCATACCGAACTTTTGAATCAACTCCTTTGTATATTTTGCCTGACATATGAACGTTCCTTCTTCATATTGTTGAATTTGAAGTCCAAGAAAGAACGTTAGTTCTCCCATCATACTCATTTCGAACTCACTTTGCATAAGATTTGAAAATTCCTTGCATGGAAGAGGATTAGCACTACCAAAGATAATATCATCAACGTAAATTTGAATAATGAGATTACCTTCTGATGATCTTTTAATAAACAGGGTAGTGTCTACTTTACCTCTTGTAAATCCGTATCAATAAGAAATGAGCTAAGTCTTTCATACCATGCCCGTGGAGCTTGTTTCAATCCGTACAACGCTTTGGTCAGCTTATACACATGGTAGGGAAATTTTGAATCTACAAACCCAAGAGGTTGTTTCACGTATACTTCCTCTTCAATGAAAACATTCAAAAAGGCACTTTTAACATTCATCTGGAATAGCCTGAATCTCTAAAAGGATGCATATGCAAGAAGAATTCGTATAGATTCTAGTCGAGCTACTGGGCAAAGGTTTCGTCATAGTCGACTCCTTCTTGTTGTGAGTATCCTTGAGCAACTAATCTGGCTTTGTTTCTCACAACTTTTCCATCCTCATTCAGCTTATTTCTGAAGACCCACTTTGTTCTAATTACAGGAGCATTTTCAGGTTTGGGCATCAGTTTCCATACTTGATTTTTGTCAAATTGGTCTAGCTCCTCCTGCATTGCTTGCAACCAGCTCGAGTCTTTCAGAGCTTCCTCTATTTTCTTTGGCTCAATCTGAGAAATCAGTGCTATGTTTGCTTTCTTGTTGAGAGCTCCCCTGGTTTTCATTCCTTCGCTTGGATCTCTTATGATGAATTTTTGAGGATATTCAGGTTCACTTCTCCATTCATTTGGACGAACTATATGAGTAGTTGACTCCTTCGGAGATTCTGGTTGACTGTTGCTGGTTTCATTAGTTGACTCTATCACACCATCAAATTTATTAGTCGACTCTTGAGATTTGCTTTTCTCCTGAATTTCTTGAGTTTGATATTCATCACCTGCAATAATTCCTTTCTCGGCCGAAGTGTTATTCTCATCAAATATAACATGTATTGATTCTTCCACACACAGTGTGCGTTTATTAAAGACTCTAAAAGATCTACTATTTAATGAATAACTCATAAAAATACCTTCATCACTTCTTGGATCGAATTTTCAAAGATTGTCCTTACCATTATTGTGAATGAAACACTTACTTCCAAACGGATGAAAGTAACTAATACTGGATCGTTTACGATTCCACAATTCATAAGGTGTTTTCTTCAAAATAGGCCTTATGAGACATCGGTTGAGAATATGACATGCAGTACTTACTCCTTCTGCCCAGAAGTGATTTGGCAGTGAATATTCTAGTATCATAGTTATTGCCATATCTTGCAGGGTCCTATTCTTCCGCTCAACGACTCCATTCTGCTGGGGGTGATCTCGGTGCATAGAAGTTGTGAGTATATCCTTGATCATTACATAAATCTTCAAAATGCTCTGCTTTCAAATTCTCCTCCATGATCACTTTGGGTTCTTGTAATCAGATACCCCTTTTCTCTTTCAACCTTCTTACAGAAAACCTCGAAAATTTTCAACGCTTCATCTTTATGAGATAAGAAAATCACCCAAGTAAAACGTGAGTAATCATCAACAATAACAAAAGCATATCGTTTCCCTCATATGGTAGCAGTTCTAGTAGGTCCAAATAAATCCATATGAAGTAGTTGCAAAGGCTTAGAAGTAGATACAATATCTCTATTTTTTAAAGAGTTTCTAGTTTGTTTTCCAATTTGACAAGCATCACATATATAATTTCTAAAGAAATTTAGTTTAGGGAAACCAATAACTAAATCATGCTTGGAAAGTTTTTCTATCAAATGCATGCTTGCATGACCGTTTCTTATGCCATAACCATGGATCATCAGATATAGATGTTAAACAGATATGACCATCTATATTTTCAAATCCATCAAGAATATAAACATTTCCATACCTTTTACCTGGGTGGATTATTTTACCTGTCTCATCTTCAATAGCATAACTTGTTTTCTTAAACTTTACTTCATACCCTGAGTCGCATAATTGACTTATACTCACAAGATTGTAGTTAAATCCGTCAACAAGATAGACCTCAGTGATATCACAATTATTATATAGAGGGACTATTCCGGTACCGACTATTTTTCCTTTTGAATCATCACCGAACTTAACACTTCCTCCATCTATTTTTGTAACTTCCTTAAACAGGTTTTTGTCACCTGTCATGTGACTGGAACACGCACTATCTAGGTACCATTTTCCTTTGCGACTCCTCCTGTGGTGTTCTTACAAAACATAGTGATTACTTTCTTTTAGGTACCCAAGCTTGCTTGGGTCCTGGTTGGTTAGTATTACTCGACTCAGGATTATTTTTGGGTTTCCAAATCCATCCTGAAACATTTGATTTACGAAATCTACAAAAGGAATATTTATGTCCACTTTTGTTACAGTAGTGACACGTAACTCCTGATCCATTTTTGGATCTTTCATTTGTGTTAGTACTAGTGGACTCTGTTCTGGCTGGTCCTTCTCCAGTTGACTTGTAAGTCACCTGGTTTGACTTGACAGAACTATGACTGGTGGATTTGTGCATGCCATTGAGTTGCATTTGCAATTCCTCAAATTCTTCTTGAAGTACTTCTTTTTCAATTTCACATACTTCATGTTTGAGTTTCCAGTCTTTTACTTCTTTGTTGAGTCTCTTTAGTTCATTCATCATTTTTTGAGACTCTTTCAAAGTAAGGTCAAGAATATCCTGCAATTCATTACACCTTCCACAGTTATAAGATCATACCTCGCTTGTTTCACCTCGTGCTATGAAATAGTTCTCATTGTCATCTTTGCATTCATTGTCTGAAGTGTCCTCATCTGTCCAGCATCCTGGGAGTTTGTTCATGTCGTTTTCCAGAATTGTCATGAAGCAAATATTTGCTATCTCTTTGTATTCTGAACTGTCTTCATCACAGGTTCCAAATGATTGTTCTTGATGAAGCCTCTGGAAATTTTTCTTTTTAGATTAGGACATTCAGCTTGAACATGTCCAAATCTTCCACACTCAGAGCATTTGTCATCATTTTTGTCTTGTTCATTATATTGCCTGGATCGCCTGGGTGGCATCCTTCCTCTTCTTGCATTCATGTATCTTCTCATTAAACCATCCATGTTCCTTGACACCATGGCAATCTCTTCTTGAAGAGCTTCAGGGTCATCATCGATATCATTTTCTACTTTTTCAGTTATGACCGTGAATGCAACTGTTTTCTTCTTTTCTTCCTGGTTTGTTTTCTTGAGATGACTTTTCTCGAATGCTATGAGTTCTCTTCGAAATTCATCATATGATAGCATATTCAGATCCTGTGATTCAAGTGTAACCACTTTTGTCTGCCAAGTAGTAGGTAGGCTTCTAAGAATCTTCCTAACTTGATCACCACTTGAGTATGGTTTGCTAAAAGCTTTTAGATCGCTAATGATTTTGCTGAATCTGGCAAACATCTCTTCAATAGATTCTCCTTCTTTCATCTGAAAGAGTTCATAGTCATGAACCAACATGTCGATATGTGTTTCCTTTACTTTGCTGGTTCCTTCATACGTAACTTCAAGTTTATCCCACATCTCTTTGGCTGTATCGCAACTAGAGATTTTCTCATGCTCTTCACCACTTATAGCATTGTAGAGCAAATTCCTTGCCTTATTGTTAACTTGCACAACTGCCATTTGCTCATCTGTATATGAATCTATATCTTCAAGATCAGTAAGTGGCTGAGCGGCGGCCGGCAGAGGATAGTTCCCCTTATCGATAACTCTTCAGACTTTAACATCATAGGCCTTTGCGTATATTTTCATACGCACTTTCCAGTGAGAGAAATGTTGTCCATTAAAGTAGGGTAGCCTCCTTGCGATGTTCCTTCTTGGAAGAGAGCTCCGATACTAACTTGATTTGCCATGATCTTTTCTCACAAGCTGTTAAGCAAAAGAAAAATGTGAGCCTTGCTCTGATACCAATTGAAAGTACAAGAGGAGGGAGGGATGAATTGTTTATTTTTATATTTTAATTGCTACAAGTTGACTAGTTTTCTAAGTAGTCGACTAGATGTAATAACGTGATAACAGTAAGAGCATAATTTAAGATGCAGAAATAAAGTGTAGGAATTAAAGACATCGGAATTTTCATACTGGTTCGGATTCAATGTGAATCCTAGTCCAGTCCCCTTGGGTTGCAAGGGAGTTCTCTTTCAGTGAATGAGTTTCTCGAGTACAAAGTGAATGGTGTGGTTTACACCAATGGTTCATTTCCTATATCACTCGTTTCTTTTTTATACAATGCCTCACCAGTATTTTTCTCTCTTTCTTCTCTAACTTGTTACACAGCAGGTCTAGTAGAACTACAATGTTTGTTTGCAGTAGAACAAAGAGAGGGTATTTGGTTCGATCAAAGTATATTTGTCTAAGTCTTAAGGATGTGTATAAATACTTTGTAGGAGGTCGTTTGCTGAAGAGATTTGACAACCCAAGAGATTTGATCCTTGAAAAGAGATTGATTCTTTCCAAGAATAAGGTTATTTGCCGTTGCTCTTCCTTGGGCATTGATAGCTTTCCTTCTACAGATCTTGATGACGCGGGTTTACTCCTTGATTTTTGGCCCTTCCGAAAATAGCAGCTTGCCGTTGCTCTTCCTTGATGAGAGGGCATTGATAGCTTTCCTTCTACAGGTCGTGATAACTCAGGTTTACTCCTTGATTATTGGTCCTTCCGAAAATAGCAGTTTGATTGATCATCTTGCAAGATCTTCGATGCTTCTTTTCCGCGTCAATCAATATCTGATTGATTCCCTTCCCGAATCTTTAGTTGGTTGATTGATTCCTTCCTTTTGAGTTATTTAATCTTGGATGCTTTCCTTGAGTTCGTATAGCAAAAACAATAATATAATTTTTCATCATTAAAACTAAACCTAACACATGTAACATCGCTTATCTTTCTAAACTGTTTAGACAAATATTTAATTCTTTGGTTTCACTATATATCAATAATCAGATGACTTTGTGTTGAGCTGAATTTCAAATTATTAGGTACAAGAAATCTTTGTGGGCGGTGACAATGTCACCTTTTACGGTGGTTGTCGAAGACATGTTGGTTAGATTTTTTTTGTTTTTTTATCCGGTGTTTGGTGTTGAAATTAAGCTCGATTAAATTCAAATTTGCACAGAAAATTTTATATTGAGGGTAAAATATTTACTAATAAAGACGACTTCATACACATTTTAGTTAAGAATGTGGAGTCCTTACTATTTCACCATAACGCTTATCGATGACATTTTGGTTAGAATCTTGATTGTCTGCTGCAAGTTTTTGGCTTGCTTTAAATGAGATTTTATATATATATATATATATATATATATATATATATATATATATATATATATATATATATATATATATTCCTTTTGTTTTTACTCATGATAGAGAGACTGATAATCTCAAGGCACACACCAAACCATTTGGCAGTAAGTATCCAAGTTGTATTATTAAATCAAGCAGTAAATTCATGTGTTTTGAATTCCTTTATCAATTTTCAATCCATTCAAATGTGAAATGTTCAGAATTTAGACTATTATTATTTTTGGTCTGAAAATTATTATTTTGGTAGAAAATGAACAGGATGTAATAGTTGCTTTTTTTGTTAATTATTTGTTGATTTCTGATATTTATTAGTACAATCTCCCTCCTATTTCATATTATGTTTCAATGAATATTGAGTTCAAGAAACAAAAGATAAATGAGTTACTTGGCGGAGCTCGAATTTCGAGTTGCTTAAGTTAATCGTGGTAAAAGTTTCGCATGTCATTTATTATTCATTTCTCCAAATAATAAATAAATAGTTTTTTTTTTGGTTGAAATTGAGTCCTAGATGTGAGCATGTGATTTTTGCCTTGCACGAATTACTCCTACAGATTTCTTTAATTTATGATTTTTTTTTCTTTTAATTGTTTAATTTGTAAGAATTAATTGCACAATTTTCGTGTTTATTTGCATTTTTACTGTGAGCATTTTAGTTGACATGATTCATAGAAAATAGTACAAAAATTCGCATTGGATTTGCATTTAGGATTTTATCTTATTAATTAGTAATTAGGATTTTACAAATATATATATGAAATCACAAAAAATGAGTTATTTTTGCTTTGTTTAATTTGTAACTTTGATTTTGGTTAGATTTCTTTTAAATTTGGTATTTAATTAATTTTATCAATTATTAAATAGATTGGGTAGGTTAATTTAGTTTTAGAATTAATTTAGATTTTTAAGCTTTAATTTGAAAAGAAAAAGAAAACAAAATCAAAAGAAATTAGAGTAATTTTACTTAAAAAGCCCAAATGTTGGGCCAGTCTCTGATCTAACTACCCCAGGCCCAAAGAAAACCCGGTCAAAATACCCAAGTCCGTCCAAACCCAGTCCAATCTCACCCGGTCCAGTCCCCAGATCATTAAAACGACGTCGTTTGGGCCGTTCAATCAGGACCGTCGAGGTTTCTTGATCGGACGGTCCTGAAGCCCACGTCGTTTAATATATAAATGTCCGAACATAGCCACCCCCCCCCCCCAGAACCCCTGCCTCACATCTCTCACAAACCCCTGATATCGCCGGCGTAGCCCCACCACATCCCACCGTCACCCCACCGTCTACCACCGTCCCTCCGCCGTCCGCCGCCGCCGGCGGCGAAACTCCAAATGACCCCACCTTCACACCTAGAACCCTTGACACCCCGTTCCAAATCCTGAACCTTAGCCCTCAAATCCCAGACCGGTTGTCCTCGAATACTTCAATCGAAAAATTAGCCAAAACCCTAGTTGTCTGATGGCCTTCAAATTAACACCCTAGCCTCGCCTTCACTTTCTCATTCCAAATATCCAAACACTTTCCTTCGAATCTGCCTAGAATTTGTCGAATGACGATTGTTTTTGAGCCAAGAACCCTAGCGCCGCCACAAGATCCCTTGGTGGCGGCGCAACCCCAATCTTCCCCAAATTCACACCCTACAACCCCTGGACCTCCCTCACCCCTAATCCCTAACTAAATCCCTTCAAAACCCGTTGAAACTGGACGAACATTGAATCTAGGGTTGTCCACTTCTGGGCTGTTTTGAGGATTTTCAAAGTCGAGTGAACTCAGGTTAATATTATAGGTCTATTTCTTATGAAATGGACATATAATATTAACTTGAAGTTAATTTCGAAGGTTTTTATGAAGGCCAAATTACAGTAAGTGTTTTTCTCTGTCTTTTCTTTGGTTTTAGTTTAATTAAGCATGTTTTAGTTTCCAATCTAGGTTAGCATGAATTCATCTTTTTGACTATTATAAATGTTTAGGTTAATTTGTTTTAGGTTAATTTCTTTTTCTTTGTTAAATTCTGGTTCGGTTTTAATTAGTGTGGATAATTCAAATATTAAATGGTCCGATTAGCTATTAGTTCAATTAGGTTGCTAATTTGTTCCGTCCATGAGGCACTGAATTAGTATTTGGCCTTAATTCTAGGAATTGGTTTAGTTCTACATGTTCAATAGATGTTTTAGTTCAGTAGTATACAATTTAAATCCCTTTTAAATCTGTTTTAATAAGATTTTAGTTTGTTCACATTGGCTTTTATCTGTTCTGTTTTTATGGAATTAATTTGGGTTGATTGCAATTCATGAGTTTGTTTGTTGGCTGTTAATCCAATAATAGTGTAACTTGATATTGGTTTTGAGTTGGCTTAGTAATTGGTTATACCTGCTGAAGGATTAATGGGGATAGTAATTTCAGAGGGTTTCAGGGGTAGTTTAGGCATTGAAAAGGGTAGTTTAATCAGATTTGGTAGTTGTTGAAATGAAGTAAGGATAGAATAGGAATTGTAATGGGTATAGACCCTTCTAGAGTGGGCTTTAGTATAGATCAATAAAATAGGTGTAGTTACTTGGGTAACAAGTTAAAAAATAAGGGACTAAAAGCTGAAAATGAGTAAGGACTAAAAAGAAAGCTGAAAATCTGATAAGGCCTCATGTGTGCCTATAAAAGGGCATGCCCTTGCCTTCATTTGCAAGTTTTTTTTTTTGGGAAAAAAGGTCCAGAGATCTGAAATTTGAGATTCAAAATTTAGAGTCTAGAAATCTGAAAATTAGAAATCTAAATTCAGAAGTTCAAAAATTTCAAAATCTGAAAGCTTGAAGCCTCGAAAGCTTACTGTTCCATTGAGATATTTAGTTTGATTTTGAGGTTCCCAAATTCTAAATCAAATCTCTATCCCACCCGAGGTTGAAAAATGGCATGAGTTTCCCTGTGCTGCTAGTATTTGAGGCTCTAGAGGTCCTAGGACTATTTTGAGTTAATTTGGGCCACTCAAGCTTGGTTTGGTGCTTGCTAGAGTTATTTGATTGAAACTAATTTCTGGATTGTCTGATACCGTTTCTGGGTTTGAAATTGGCTTTAAACTGTTGTTTGCTGCTGTGAACTGTTGCTGGCTAAGCTGACCTCGATTTTCCCTTTTGCTTTGTCCAAATTCCAGGTACAAGCTCTTAACTATGGTGATGTTCATGTGATCTGGGAAACGAAAAATAGAAATTCTATTTCTGTTGAAGTGATATCATGTTAGCTTAGTTTAATTCCAGTTTTAGTAATTAATGTTGTAATTGGACTGGACTATATCAACTTTCTATGTGAGGTAGTGAGAGCCATGTTAGTTTTGCACTGAGATTACAATTTGTAGCCTGTTTATTGCTGATGTTAATTTCACAAGTCGTTATGGTATTTTGAGGCCAATCACATGAGTGTTAATGTGCAGTATCTCACAGGTTATATAGGTTGTTTAGTCATTTCAGAAATGTTTCATGTGTTAATGATAATCAATCAGGATGTTAAAACAGATGAATGAACAAGCGTGAGTTTAGCTGTAATTGATTAAATACTAGTTGAATTGTGAAATTAAGTCCAAGTCCATCTCCTAATTGCTTCAGGTTCGCACATATGTCGTTAATGATATAGGAATTTTATGGGAGTGATTATGTAGTTTAGGGCCAATTCACGTTTCGGTTGAGCAGGCAGTAAATTTGTAATTCAACATGTTTAATTACTTGTTTATTCAAATATTAGTAAGGCTGGACTGATACATCACATATTTCTCTTAATTGTTAATGGGCCAAACCGGACTCTACCCGGTGAATTCCCTTTAGCACAATTCGTTGATGGCTTGGGCCTTGTTGGCCCTAAAGTCTGGCCCAGTAATTCACCTTTTGCCTCAGCTCCCCTGTACACAAGTTGGGTCAGTACTGAAACCCAGTTGCCGGACAGTGACATTTACAAATTATGGGCTAACGTTCAAAGCCCAAAATTGTTATAAATCCAAAACCCTTTAAACTATATTAAGAATATGGAGATTGATTTGCAAATATAAATTTAGGTTCTCGAGTTAAGTAGCGGGTTCAAATTAAAAGGGTCTCCCTTTTGTTTGAATTCGGACTTGAACTCAAGGCCCGAATGTACAAATGCAAATTAATTAGGCCCTTTTAGAGACAAAAGAAATAGAAAATCATAGTTTCTTTAGGATGGCCTTTAAATAAAATGAGACGAGCCTCGCCGAACAAAACATATAAATTGCGGGGCCCTCATTAAATACTTTATTAAAATATTTAGAAGTTCGGGACATGCCATTTAGCGAATTTTCATGGCTTCCCGCAAAGTTAATAAGACGCTAGCCACTCTAGGCGCGCTTTTAATAATATTATCTTCCTAAATTCGGGAGTGCATTTCATGCAACCCAAATCTAAATCCCAAAACGTTGAATAAGAGGTGTCGAGGATCCGGGTGCATTTCATGTGACGTGATCCAAAAACACGCTCTTAAACGGCGTTCACTTTCACAAAAATTAATTAAAAGCGGTTAAACAAATTTATAAAATTGCACTATAGGTTTGAACTTGTATAAAAATCAGATTTTAGCCATTTATGATGATTTAAGCGACCGTGCTAGAACCACGGGATCTGGGGGTGCCTAACACCTTCCCTCAGGTCAACAGAATTCCTTACACAGAATTTCTGGTTCGCAGACTCCAATTGGGAAGTCAAAATTTTTCCTCGATTTGGGATTTAAATTGAACCGGTGACTCGGGACACCAAAAGCCCATCCTTTCCCGAGTGGCGACTCTAAAATTAAATAAATAATCCCATTTCGAATAATGTCACTTTAAATGGAAAAACTCCCTTATACATTTATCCTTTGGGGTAGGTGTTTAAAAAAGGAGGTGTGACAGCTCTGGCGACTCCACTGGGGACCGAACCCAGCATTTCGATTCAGGGTTCAAGAATTCGAGCTTAGTACAATTGTTATATTTGGCTTTATCTGATTTTCTACATGCTCCATGCTAGATGTGCTAAATGTTTTACCGCTTTGATATTTGTTGAAATTGTATATAAACTGTCGCGAATCCCTTCCTCTTTCTGAGTCTTCTACATCATGGAGAAGGGTGCACTTCGTGTAGCTTCTCTTCTGTTTAGAGTCTTTTCCCATTTAGAACGAGGTTGGATAAGTTGCAAAGCCGGCGGAGCTTCTGTATCCCCGGTACGCTGCCTTCCCCTCGGCCCGAGTTGTCCGCTCGGGTAAGCCAGGTCTAGATCAATAAACCTAGGGTTAAACCTAGAAGAACAAATCCTCATGTCGGATCCCTAATAGGACGTTTGTTTGCATCATGTGCATTTGACTTAGGGGACTCAACACAGGGGTTGGGTCCGTCTAGGACAGGTGACCTGAAATGAATTGACCATCCTGATGCATCTTACGTGCTACTTGCGCATTTATTTGCTCGGCTATGCATGTTGACCGGCTTGTCTAAATGAGTGAAAATTGAGAAAATAGCAGTGTTAAGACTCAGTAAGGATAACCTTTTGTTGTGAAAAACCAGTGCCCAAATAGTACCGCAATGCTGCCGGATTTGTGAAAAATGAAAAAAAAAGAGAAAAAGAGAAAAATATTTGAAAATATAGAAAAGAAAAATTGTTGTTCAAAATAGTTTTGATTTTGGCAAATCTGCCCGAACTACGCTGGTTTGATTCTCACTGGATGTGAGATACGTAGGCAACCCTCATCGGGTCCAACCTCCCTTTTTGCAAAAAATAGCCAAAAAAAATGTCAAATTTTAATTTTAGTCACAAAAAGTCAGGTGGTGCCATTCTTGCTTTAAATAAGCCGAATGTCCCCAAAAGGACGCTGGAAGGCCGTTTTGCAAGAATAGCCACCTTGAGTCATTTTTAAATGGTTTGCGGGCACAGCCTTAAAATCTTCCTCCCAGAAGTGCTGAAATGCCGTATTTGCAAATCCAAGTCCTTATTTTCTGAATAAAGAATTTTTGCACAAATAGCCATTTTTCAAAATAAATCATTAAGTTCCCCTAAATAATGTGCAGGATGAATTCAAGTGACATCGAAACCTTCTCAGTCCTGAGCGAGATCCCTTTGAAACTCCATATGTGGTGGCATGACTTAGGAAAAGGAAGCAGAGATACGGTGGTTAAAATCCTGGGCGGTCTTGTAGATTTATTGAAAATCAGACCAAGGAGGGATGTCATTGAGGCACTGATTCCATTTCGGGACCCGACCCGTAATGTATTCCGTTTTTCAGATTTTGAACTCACACCCACGTTGGAAGAAATTGCCGGATATGCCGGTCTCAACGGGAACCTCCGCGGTAGATACCCTTTGGCCCCACGACCGGTAACTCTTCATAGGTTTTTAGACTTGTTGAACATCAGTCGGGATATTCAGGACCCTCATCTGGCAGAAGGATGTTGTACACTACATTTCCTATATCACCGGTATGGTAACCCCAAAGGTTTTGAGGAACCCAATACAGGACTAACACATGCTGGAAATAAGGACAAATGGGAAGCCCGACGGGGATTAGCCTTCATGGTGGCCTTTTTGGGAGTGGTAGTTTGTCCTAGAAAAGATGGTCACATAGACCTTGGCTTAGTAGGAATGCTAGATGTTGCTATGAAGAAACCTACTAGCACAGTGGTTCCCCTGATTGTAGCAGAAATATACCGAGCTCTGACCAAATGTCGAGAAGGGGAGAAATTCTTTCAAGGTTGCAATTTGCTTTTGCAGTTATGGATACAGGAACATCTTTGTCACCGCACAGGATATATGAACTACGGCTTAACCGGGTTGAGTTGTATTGTAGAGTTCGAGACCCGAGTTATAGGTATTGAGTTCCCGAAGGGTACTGAGGCCTGGTCGTCATGTTTAAGATCCCTCACTGCAGATAAAGTAGAATGGACTTATGGATGGCTTCTTCCTACTGAAGCTGTGTACACATCGGCAGAAGTCCCTTATATTCTTTTGATGGGTATTCAAAGCATTCAGCCCTATGCTCCTTACCGCGTTTTGCGACAATTTGGAAGATTCCAGACGGTGCACAGCGATGAAGACCTGAGTGGGCAAGTCCTTGAGTTGGGCCCAAAAGCTGCATTCCCTGAAGGCCGAATCCGAAAGATATGGAATGAGTGCAGGTACCTTGAGCCTAAAACTATAGTACAGGACCGGGCCAGAGGTGAGGTAGATCCCAAATACTTGGTTTGGTTCGGTAAAAGGTTTCAAATCCCCGAGAGACCCGCCAAAAGGCCACATGTGCAACAATTAACAAGCGAGGCTCAGGTGCAGTGGGATTGGTTGGCTAAAGAAAAGGAGTACAGAGCTCGAATTGGAGCATTGGAAAAATAGGTTCAGGAGCTTCGGTTCGAAAACAGCTTGCAAGCCGCAGCTGATGAAGGTGATAAAAAGCAATTGGCCCAGGAGAATGAAGCTCTCAAGGCCCAAATTCAACAACTGAAATTAGATGCAAGGAATCGAGAAAGAAGTCTATCCGACGAGAGATTGATAAGAGGGTTGAAGAAACAAGTCCTGGACTGTCAGGAAGAATTGGAAAAATCCGAGGGAAGCATGGCAAAACTTCGGGCTCAATGGGCAAAGAAGACCGAGGAAAGGGCCCAGTTTGTACAGCAAATGAAGAAAAACTATGACGGAACCATCGCCAACATGAAAAGAAAAATGAACACTCTTGAAGAAAAGGCAGCCCGTCGGGAGAAAGAGTTACAGGCCGAGAGGGAACAATGCTATGAATTAATCGCCGATATGGAGAAGGAAGTAAAATTGTTATAGGATCTTCACTTCCAGGATTCTCAGGTGCTAGAGGCTCGCACTCAACAGATAAGCCGGCTACTCCAAGAGAAAGGTCAAATCAGGGAGAGAATCAGAAACATTGCCAACTACATTGTCATGAAGTGTCAGGCCGGCGAACGGATGGGTCGTACCACATTCTTTGCCTCCGTGATGATATTTGTTCGCCAGGTTATGAACGATCTAGATCAGTTGCAAAAGGGTCTTGCACGCAGGCCCGCGGCGATGCCGAGTGATGCCCCGCGGGCCCCAGGATTTGAAGCTTTGATGTACTCCTAAAAATCGAGTCTGCAGTTTTTGCGTCTGGTTTTTGTACTTTCTATTTCCAAGAAAAGAAAAACAAATAGTCTAGTAGCTTTGTAATTGCATTTGTTATTAATGAAAATTTGAAAATTCCCAAAACAAATTGTTTCTTTATTTCTTGCATCTAGGTTTGCATTTATTTGCAAGAACTACGCTTGGTCTGATTCATGCGGGGTCATGATACGTAGGCAATCTCCATAGGATTCGACCGTATCCCCTAGAAATAAAATACGAGGGAAGGAAATAAAAGAAAAACAAGAGAGGAAAAGAAACGCAAAAGAGAAAATAAGGAATCGAGAGAAAAACCATGGCAGAAGAACAGGGAAAAGCAAAAAATGAAAAAAAAATGAAAAAAAGAGGGAAAAGAAAATGAGAGAAAAAATAGAAAGAGAAAGAAAAGCAAGAAAAACAAAGAGTGGAAATCAAAAGAAGAGAGAATAGAAAAGAAAAGCCGGGATGACGCATGCAACCAGTGCAAACATGTAGACAACCGTTTAACTGTATAGGTGCACCACACCCCAATGTGCGATTACCTATCTGTTACTTGTCTCAAACTAACCGCGTGTTGCTGATTTCCAGCCTAGCTTTTAGAAACGGTGGTTGGTTGTGGTAAGCTGGCATCGCATCAATACTTTACCAGATCGAAAGGAAGTGTGGAAATGTCTACAGAAATGACTTTGCCCGCAGTCCCCATCTCTGAAGATAGCCCCATCTCGGGGGTCCCGGCCTCTGAATCTTTTACAGCTGAAGAAAATCGGATCTTGCGCCTACGACTGATGGAAATGTGGGATGCTTGGAACAATGGAAAGGAACCCCCAAGCAATATTCCCGGATTCCCAGAGTTATTCCCTAGAGCTGGAGGTGCTACTACGGTCCCTATCAGTCACCCCCCTACCCCTTTTGGGCAACCTACCATGACCGCTCATTTCGTTGGAATGCCTTCTGAGGTTCGCCCCCAGGTGTTCCCAGCAGGAGCGGTTCCTAACATCTTCACTGCTCCACCATGCCCTGCTACCAACACAACCTTCGCTGCTAGGCCTGCCTTTGACTC
>NW_017671272.1:320616-323726 GCF_001879085.1 Nicotiana attenuata | reverse complement strand
ACTCATGTTGATTCTGGAGTGTTAAAGATGGGCAATGCCAGTGAAGTTAAGGTGTTTGGTGTTGGCACAGTTTGTTTGAAAACTAATAATGGTTCAACGTTAGTTCTTCAAGATGTGAAGCATGCTCCAGACTTTCCTTTCAATTTGATCTCCGCAGGAAGATTAGACGATGAAGGTTACCATAATGCTCTCTTTAATGGCCAATGGAAGCTCACTAAGGGCTCGTTAGTAGTGGCTCGCGGAGTCAAGTCTGGTTATTTATATGTGACACAGGGCTCTATTCTTAATGACTCAATATATCTGGTGGAAGGTGATAGTTTGTCAGAATTGTGGCATCGAAGATTGAGTCATATGAGTGAGAGAGGGATTACGTGTTTGGCTAAGAAAAGTTTGCTTTCTGGAGTGAAACAAGCAAAGCTGAAAAGGTGTATCCATTGTTTAGCTGGCAAACAGAAAAGGGTTCCCTTTCATAGTCATCCTCCCGCAAGAAAGCCCGATTTATTGAGCTAGTACACTCTGATTTGTGTGGTCCTTTTAAAGTAAAGTCAAAAGGTGGTGCACTTTACTTTGTGACCTTCATTGATGATCATTCTCGTAAGCTCTGGGTGTATCCTTTGAAATCTAAAGATCAAGCACTTGGCGTGTTTAAGGAATTTCAGGCCTTAGCTGAGAGACAGACGGGGAAGAAACTAAAAAATGTATTCGCACTGGCAATGGTGGTGAATATTGTGGGTTCTTTGATAACTATTACAAGGAACAAGGAATTCGTCATCAGAAAACTCCGCCCAAGACGCCTCAATTGAACGGTTTGGCAAAGAGGATGAATAGAACTCTAGTTGAGAGAGTTAGATGCTTACTTTCAGAGGCTATACTTCCAAATACATTTTGGGCGGAAGCACTTAATACTGTTGCCTATGTTATCAATTTGTCTCCTACTGTTGCTTTGGATGGTGATGTCCCAGACAGAGTTTGGTTTGCCAAAGATGTTTCTTATGATCACCTGAGAGTTTTTGGGTGTAAAGCTTTTTGTGCATATTCCTAAAGATGAGAGATCAAAACTGGATGTCAAAACTAAGCAGTGCATCTTTATCGATTATGGTCAAGATGAGTTTGGGTATCATTTTTATGATCCAGTTGACAATAAACTTATTAGAAGTCGTGATGCAATATTCTTTGAAGACCAAACTATTGAAGATATTGACAAAGCTGAGAAGATAGATTCTCAGAGTAATGAGAGCTTAGTTGATATTGATCCAGTTTCAATTGCTAAGGCACCTATTGCACATGAAGGAACCCAAGACAATGATGGAGATAGTGATCAAGATGTTATCATGGTATAGATGTTATGGATGCTCCAGTTGATGAAGTTGTGGTAGATCAGCAACCAAATTCCTGCACAGGTAACTACTTCGAATGCTCCTAAAATCTCTCTTAGAAGATCTAAAAGGGAGAAGAAAAAATCCATGCGCTATCCTCCTGATGAGTATGTACTTTTGACTGACATGGGAGAACCTGAGAATTATGATGAAGCCATGCAAGATAATCACAAAGATCATTGGATCGAAGCGATGGAAGATGAGATGAAGTCACTCCATGAGAATGGCACATATGAGTTAGTGAAATTGCCGAAAGGTAAGAGAGCTTTATCTAACAAAAAGATATTCAGAATAAAGCAAGATAACCATACCTCTGCACCTAGATACAAGGCGAGGTTAGTTGTTAAAGGTTTTGGCCAGAAGAAGGGAGTTGACTTTGATGAAATTTTCTCCCCTGTTGTGAAGATGTCTTCTATTCGTGTGGTTCTAGGCTTAGCCGCAAGTCTAGATTTAGAGGTTGAGCAGATGGATGTCAAGACTGCTTTTCTTCATGGTGATTTAGATGAGGAGATATATATGGAGCAACCTGAGGGTTTTGTAACTAAGGGAAAAGAAAATTATGTCTGCAAATTGAAAAAGAGCCTGTATGGATTGAAACAAGCTCCAAGGCAATGGTATTTGAAGTTTGAATCTGTCATTGAAGAACAAGGGTACAAGAAAACTTCTTCAGACCACTGTGTATTCTTCCAGAAGTTCTCTGATGATGATTTTATTATTTTATTGCTTTATGTGGATGACATGCTTATTGTTGGAAAGAATAAATCCAGAATTGCAGTCCTTAAGAAGCAGTTGAGCAAATCGTTTGCGATGAAGGACTTGGGGCCAGCAAAGAAAATCTTGGGCATTCAAATCCACCGACATAGAGACAGAAAGGAGTTATTTCTGTTCCAAAAGCAATACATTGAGAAGGTACTCAAGAGGTTCAATATGACAGATGCAAAAGTGGTTAGTACACCTCTTGCTAAACACTTCAAATTGAGTATTAGTCAGAGTCCATCTACTGATGAAGAGAAAAAGGAGATGTCTCGTATTCCTTACTCTTCTGCCGTTGGTAGCTTGATGTATACTATGATTTGCACTAGACCAGATATTGCACATGCCGTTGGCACTGTTAGCAGATTCATTTCCAATCCTGGAAAAGAACATTGGGATGCAGTAAAATGGATATTACGGTATTTAAAAGGTATTGCAGATTTGAAGCTGTGCTTTGGCAATGGCAAGCTTGAACTTGTTTGTTACACAGACTCTGATTTAGGAGGCAATCTTGATAATTCAAGATCCACTTCCGGTTATTTGATCACTTTTGCAGGGGGAGCTGTTTCTTGGCAATCTAGACTATAGAAGTGCATAGCTCTATCCACCACAGAAGCCGAATATATTGCTGTCACAGAAGGTGCCAAAGAACTATTATGGATGAAGGAGTTTATTAATGATCTTGGCTTTGAGCAGCCATGGTACATCTTATTTTGTGATAATCAGAGTGCTATCTGTCTCACTAAGCACTCCACTTTTCATTCTAAGACCAAACATATAAATAGAAAGTATCATTGGATAAGAATGGCCGTGGAAGAGAAATTATTTGAGGTTGAGAAGATACACACTGATGAAAATCCTTCGGATATGCTGACAAAGGCGGTGGTTGCAGATAAACATGAATTTTGTAGAAAATTGGCAGGCACGAAGCCTGTCGATAGTTCCTCTACTTGAAGACATATTTGGCCCCTTCGCTGGAGG
>NW_017671272.1:231906-319023 GCF_001879085.1 Nicotiana attenuata | reverse complement strand
ACTTTGACCTCGATCTGCTCTTCGATCATTCCGAGGTATGTTACGCCTTGAAATGTTCCTTCGATCTTCGATGTATGGCTGATATCTTTCCCTATTCGACCTTGACCCCCTGTCTTCATTTCCTGACTCCTTTGCTAGTAACCTGCTTGGATAAACTGAGCCCGAGGGGGATCCCGACTGATCATCCTCAACCCTAATTTTTGACCGATACCTGTTATGCACATCCGCCCAAGTCACGGCGGGGTACTCGATCAAGTTCTGCTTCTGCTTCGAAGCTATCGAACTTCTTTCATTTAATCCCTGAGTGAAAGCTTGTACGGCCCAGTTACCGGAGATCGATGGTAACTCCATCCGTTCTGACTGGAAGTGGGAGACAAACTCCCTTAGCATCTCGTTCTCCCTTTGCTTTATTTTGAATACATCGGACTTCCTTGTTGCGACTTTTATGGCACTAGTATGTGCCTTTACAAACAAGTCTGCCAACATGGCAAATGAATCAATAGAGTTCGGGGGTAAGCTATGGTACCAAACCATGGCACCCTTAGACAGAGTTTCCCCAAAAAATTTTAGCAAAACGGACTCAATCTCATCGTCTTCCAAATCATTTCCTTTTATGCCACAAGTATACGTGGTTATGTGCTCGTTGGGATCAGTGGTTCCGTTGTATTTTGGGATGTCTGGTATCCGAAACTTCTTCGAGATAGGCTTTGGAGCCGCACTTTGGGGGAATGGTTTTTGCACGAACTTCTTCGAGTCCAGTCCTTTCAAAATCGGAGGTGCTCCCGGTATTTGGTCGACCCTCGAGTTGTACGTTTCCACCTTTTTGTCATTGTCCTCAATCCTTTTTTTCTCCTGATTCGATCCGCTTCCTGAGTTCCTCTAGCATTCTCATGACGGTGGGGTCAATTCTCGAGCCATTGTTGCTTGATCTCTCCGAGGTTGGCTCAACACGATGAGAGGTTTCTGGCTCAGCCACGCTCGGAGTTTTTTGCTGGCTCTGTAACTGGGCGATAGCAACTTGTTGTGCTTGCAACATCTCAAAAATCACCTGTAGACTAACTTCTCTTTCTCCTTGAGCCTGTTTCCTTAGAGCGTCAGGTTGATCCCTTCCGCGTACACTTCCTTCGACATCAGTGTCCAAATCGACGTTCACGGCAATGTGTGAACCAATGTCGATGGGGTTTGGCGCTGGTGCTACCCCAGGTTTTAGCGGTGGCACACCGGTCCCTGCAGTTGTTGCATTGTTTTCTCCATGAGATCTGAGACCGTCATTTCCATGCACGGGTGTGTCTGCTGAGCTTGACATATCTTATCCTGAAATCAAAAAATCTTTGACAAGAAAAAGTGTGAAGAATAACGTGTGTTATCAGAAAACTAGCACTAAAATAATCACTATTATCTTTAGCCCCACGGTGGGCGCCAAACTGTTTACCTCAAAAAATGTGAGTAACAATTAAAGATGATTTGTGGTTTTAAAGATATGTGATTTATTCTAATACTAGTGAATATACAAGTTATATTAAGTTAAAGTAAGATGAATTGATGAACCAAACCAGTGTTGTTAGAGCATTGGGGACCTCGAGCTCGATTATCTCGGGAGCCTCGAGGTGGGTTAAGAGCAAATAAAGTATGAACAATAAAGTAAAAGCAATAAAGCTGAAGAATAAATGTGGAGCACTGTAAACAAGAAAAGCATAGTAGAATCTTCTATTGCATTGAATGAGATAATCTTTACAAACGATTGGGGTCCCCTCTATACAGGAGGGGAAAACCCTAATATGGTACATTCCCAATTATGGTAAGGACTTCTATTGGTACAGCTGTATAACAACCTAGTACGGACTTGTACTATTTCGTACAAATCTTATTCTATAACTTACGCCCTGATCCACGTTTCCTTGAGAACTTCCCGCTCTTTCTTGAGTGTCATCGAAATTATACTTTCCTCGTGGCAGATTATGGCGGGTCTCCAATTTGTCTCTCGAGGAGCACACATCCCGGCCAGGGTATAATCAAGCCTCTAATCTTTACTCCGAGCTTCCGATCTCGAGCTCGGGGTATGATCAAGTCTTCGAAACCGAGCTCTCCAATTTAGACCGTATACAAGTGGTCATCATAAAGACAATTCAATGGATTAGAGGTGATCACAATTTAAATCATAGAGTTATAAGTTCATTACCTATTTATAATTTCCTATTCTTTTATTTATTATTTTCTATAACAATGGGAAACCATTTCCTTTTACATTGCAATGGTGCTGGATTTGAAACATTGAAAGGAACGTTTCACAGACTTATTCCACGAAAGGTCAAAAAAATGGGCCCATTAATCAAGGCAAACTATTGCAGACATGGCAACGAAGACACTTGTGCGGCTGTTAGACAATCCGCGTGTAGAAACACATTTAAGAGCTTTTATTCGTAAAGAAGCCATGATTGGGCTTGTCTACCAATAAAAGAGAAATTCTTTTATTTCTGGCTTCAACATGGACCACGCCATTCTTTCACGAAAGAATATCTTAAGAGGACACGTGGAAGAACAACAGCTGTGAGAGAATTATGCAAGATTTTGAGTCGTTGTAGGTTGTTGTGAATTGAAAGAATAGTTTTGAAATACATTTATATTTCATTTGTTGCTTGTGTTTTACATTAATAAAAGATGGCTTGTGCTGCGCCCGGGCCTAAGCATTGCATATTGTGAACTTTTAACATGAATTTCGATAATGATGTTTTTTTTTAAAGCAACCGATGATATGCTAACATTGTGAAATTTTTTGCTTGTGTTTGTTTCAATCTGTCTTTATTTTAAATTGTCAATCTAGTTTAAACATTATAAATAACTTTTGTAGTTTCAATTTGTTATTTGGTTGATATTAAAATTTGTAAGACTTAGAAATTATAAAAGGTATATTGTTATACATTAATTCTCATTCGTACGGTATTTTGGCAACTTGTTTTTCCCCAAGGCTTTATTGCTCTAATTTGTTACAAGTTAAGAATGTTGTATTAGTTTTGGTAATAAGAATATCTTCTTTTAGAGTGTCTTTTTTCACAAGTTTGTCCAATTGTGATACAACTATTGTATACCCAATGTATCGTAATGTTTGAATGTTGCTTATGCCAAATCTCTTTTCTTCTTGATTTGCTTTGAATTAGACAATTTTTATGGTAGCAGTGCAAACCATCTTAAAGATGTACTTTATTTTAATATCACTGGTGAGTGGCTCTTCTGTCACGACCCGGATTTCCCACCCTCGGGAGTTGTGATGGCGCCTACTAATGAGAGCTAGGCAAGCCAATCCTTAACTACTACTTCATTATCCAATTTCTTCTTTATAACAAATATAAGGTGATAACATGAAATCAGCGGAACTTTAAATAATTAAGCGGAAGATGACAATTAAATATCTGAAATCTGCATCTATTACAACTCTTAAAACCTCAAACACCCAAAACCTGGTGTCACAGCGTCACAGACTATCTAAGATTTGCTACATAAAAAGTCTGAAGAAATAACAGCACACTGTTTCTGAATAAAAGGGAAAATGAAACAGGAAATAGAGATAGAGGGAGACGCCAGGGCCTGCGGACGCCTGTAGGTCTACCTTGGGTCTCCAGGTGGACTTAAGGAAGCCTCCAACTACTGTCCAAAAGCTGCGGGATCTGCACATAGTGCAGAGTATAGTATCAGCACAACCGACCCCATGTGCTGGTAAGTGCCTAGCCTAACATCGGCGAAGTAGTGACGAGGCTAGGACCAGACTATCAAATAAACATGTGCAGTTCAAATACATGTACAGCGGAAAAGAAATACAGGGATAACTAATCAATATGGGAGGGGGAGCATACTGTGGGGGAGATAACAATTCCAAATAGAGAGACATCAATAACGAAGGAAACAACATAACTCGAATATCAATAAAGAATCAGAAATCAATAAATGCACGGCATCACCTTTCGTGCTTTTACTCTCTTTCTCACCAAAGCAATTATATAATAAAAAGGTGCACAGCATCACCCTTCGTGCTTTTACTCTCTTTCCTCTCCATATAATCAATAGAATCGGCACGGAATGATACATCGTACGGCACGGCATCACCCTTCGTGTTTTACACTCTTTCGTCACAATCATACACGGCATCACACTTCGTGCTTTACACTCTTTCCTCACAAACAAACAATACACGGCATCACCCTTCGTACTTTAACACTCTTCCTCGCCCAAACAACAATCACAAATAATGGGGCAAGGGAATAAACAAGATTACACTAGGAATCCCGACAAGGGAACAACAGTTAAACAATTAAATCCCGGCAAGGGAACAACATCAACAATATCAACGTCCCGGCAAGGGAGATAACCAATAAGGCAACAACATCCCGGCAAGGGAGCAATTAAATGACTTCTTTCTCTTTTCCACTTTTATTTCACAACTCACGTACCACTTGAGCCAATGCTCCAAAGGGTTCATCAACTCATATACTTTCACAATTTGTAATATAACATGAGCCAATGCTCTTCGATGTTCAAAAGGGTCACAATTACTTCCACAAACTTGTCACAACAAATAAAAATCACCTCTAAAGCATAGGTAATACAACAAAGTCATGAAAATCACAGTATAAGACTCACGGGCATGCTTGACTCCGACATATAGATACTCGTCACCTATTCTCGTACTCAACAATTATCACATAGCAAATAGGACTCGACTCTTAATCCCTCAGGCTAAGGTTAGACCAAACACTTACCTCGATGCCACGAACACAATTCAAGTTTCAATTATAGTTTTACCCCTTGATTCCACCTCCAATTCGCTCGTATCTAGTCACAAGTTACTTAATTACATCAATAAACGCTAAATGAATCAATTTGAATGCATGAAAATGCATTTTCCAAAGTTTTGCCCAAAAAGTCAAAAATCGCCCCCGGGCCGACATGGTCAAAACCCGAGGTTCGAACCAAAACCCAATTACCCATTCCCCCACGAACCCAATTATATAATTTGTTTTGAAAATCGGACCTCAAATCGAGGTTCAAATCCCCAATTTATGATAAACCTAGGTTCTACCCAAAACACCCAATTTTCCCTATGAAAATCTTTAATTTTAAGTTGAAATCATGTTAAAAGATGTTAAGGAGTGAAGAAAATGATTTAGAAATCACTTACCAACGTTTTGGAGAAGAAAGGTTGTTTGAAAAATTGTCTCTTATGTTTTTGGGGTCTTGAAAAATGAAAAATAACTGAAAATCCCGTCTAAATATACTACTCTCAGATGCCCTGTGTGGACCGCACAAAATCAACTGCGGCCGCACAGCCCTCCTTGTGTACTGCAGTGACATGTCTTATTATTTTGGCTGTAACTTTCTCTACAGATGTCCAAATTGTAATTTCTTTACCTTTCTGGAAACTAGACACGAAGGGTTACAACTTTCGTTTTTGAGTCATCTCAAAATTCCTTACGGATCAAAAGATATAGGCTTCCGAATTCGGACAAGTAAAATGTTCTTCACCGCGGACCGCACAAAACCTAGTGCGGCTGCACAGGCCCCTCCGCGGCAGCGCTCCAATTTGTGCGGACCGCAGTGGTTTGTTCAGAGGCCTTCCACTTCTCTGAGCCTGCAACAGCTCTGATTTTTAAGCCTAAGACATCCCGGAACCTACCCGAAACTCACACGAGCCTTCGGAACTCCAAACCAAGTATACACACAACCTCAAAAACATCCTACGGACTTATTCGTGTAATCAAATCACCAAAATAACATCATGAACATCGAATTAAACCTCAAGATCAATGAAATTTCTCAAAACTCCTTTAAGCATCAATTTTTTCCAATTAAGGTCCGAATCACGTCAAACGGACTCCGTTTCTTACCAAACTTCATAGAGTTATCTTAAATTACATATAAGATCTGTATCGGGCGCCGGAACCAAAATACGGGCCCGATACCAACATGGTCTAATCAAAATTCACTCCCAAATCCTTTAAACAATTTTAAAAAACAATTTTCTTTAAAAATTTATTTCTCGAGCTTGGGACCTCGGAATTCGATTCCGGGCATACGCCATCATTTTTTTTACAGATTTTCATATTTAAGCTTTTCGGCTACGCGCCCGGACTGCGCATGCAAATCGAGGTGACTCTAAATTAGGTTTTCAAGGCCTCGGAAACACAGAATTTAATTTAAAGCAAGTGATGACCTTTTGG
Organism: Nicotiana attenuata; assembly: GCF_001879085.1. Lineage (NCBI taxonomy): Eukaryota > Viridiplantae > Streptophyta > Magnoliopsida > Solanales > Solanaceae > Nicotiana > Nicotiana attenuata. The sequence goes on along the minus strand of NW_017671272.1, from coordinate 312,814 downwards.
GTTATCACATTCTCCACCTCTAAATAACTGTTCATCCTCGAACGGACAGAAGAAGGAAGTACTTGAGTCGGGGAAAAGATGGGGATAACGGCTCCGCATATCGGGCTCGGACTCCCATGTAGATTCCTCAGGAGGCTGACCTCTCCACTGAACACCAACAGAAGGAAAATTCTTCGATCTCAACTAACGAACCTGCCGTCCTAGAATAGCTACCGGCTCCTCCTCATAAGTCAAGTCCTTGTCCAACTGGACAGTGCTGAAATCTAACACGTGAGATGGATCGTCGTGATACTTCCGAAGCATGGACACATGAAACACTGGATGCACGGCTGATAAGCTCGGCGGCAATGCAAGTCTATAAGCCACCTCTCCCATTCGATCAAGAATCTCAAACGGACCAATGAACCTGGGGCTAAGCTTGCCCTTCTTCCCAAATCTCATCACGCCCTTCATAGGCGACACTCGAAGCAATACCCGCTCACCGACCATGAAAGCCAAATCTCGAACCTTGCGGTCGGCATAACTCTTTTGCCTGGACTGAGCCGTACGAAGCCTATCCTGAATGATCCTGACTTTGTCCAAGGCATCCTGAACCAGATCCCGTACCCAACAATCAAGCCTCTCCCGGCTCAAACCATCCAACCGGAGACCGACACCGCCTACCATATAAAGCCACATAAGGAGCCATCTGGATACTCGACCTGTAGCTGTTGTTGTAGGCAAACTCCGCTAAAGGCAGAAACTGATCCCACGAGCCTCCAAAGTCAATGACACAAGCTCGAAGCATATCCTCCAAAATCTGAATAGTCCGCTCAGACTGCCCGTCCGTTTGGGGATGAAATGCTGTGCTCAACTCAACCCGTGTGCCCAACTCTCGTTGAACTGCTCTCTAGAAACGTGAGGTAAACTGCGTACCTCGGTCCGAAATGATAGACACGGGCACACCATGAAGGCGAACAATTTCTCGGATATAGATCTCAACTAACCTCTCAAAAGAATAGGAGACTGCCACAGGGATGAAATGTGCTGACTTGGTCAGCCTATCAACAATGACCCATACTGCGTCGAACTTCTTCTTAGTCTGTGGGAGTCCAACAACGAAATCCATAGTGATCCGCTCCCACTTCCACTCGGGAAGCTCAATCCTCTGAAATGAACCACCGGGCCTCTAATGCTCGTACTTAACCTGCTGACAATTCAAACACCGAGCCACATACGCAATGATATCCTTCTTCATTCTCCGCCACCAATAATGCTGCCGCAAATCCTGATACATCTTCGCGGCGCCCGGATGAATAGAGTAGCGGGAACTATGGGCCTCCTCTAAAATTACTCTCGGAGTCCATCCACGTTAGGCACACAAACTCGGCCCTGCAATCTCAGAACTCCATCATCACCAAAGGTAACCTGCTTGGCACCTCCGCACTGCACCGTGCCTCTAAGGACACACAAATGGGGATCATCATACTGCCGATCACGGATGCGCTCCAATAAAGAAGAACGAGCGACCGTACAAGCTAACACACGGTTGGGCTCAGAAACATCCAACTTCACGAACTGATTGGCCAAGGCCTGAACATCCAAAGCAAGCGGTCTCTCACCGACAAGAATATAAGCAAGACTACCCATACTGGCTGACTTCCTACTCAACGCATCGGCCACCACGTTGGCCTTCCCCGGATGATATAAGATAGTGATATCATAATCTTTCAACAACTCCAACCACCTCCTCTGCCTCAAATTCAACTCCTTTTGCTTGAACAAATACTGAAGACTCTTGTGATCCGTGAACACCTCACATGCCACGCCATACAGATAGTGCCTCCAGATCTTCAACGCGTGAACAATGGCTTCCAACTCCAAATCATGAACCAGATAGTTCTTCTCATGAATCTTCAACTGCCGCGAAGCATAGGCAATGACCTTGCCATCCTGCATCAACACTGCACCATGTCCAATACGAGATGCATCACAATATACACTATAAGGCCCTGAACCTGTGGGCAAAACCAACACTGGTGCCGTAGTCAGAGCTGCCTTGAGCTTCTGAAAGCTCGCCTCACACTCGTCCGACCATCTGAACTGGGCACCCTTCTGGGTCAACCTGGTCATCGGGGCTGCAATAGATGAAAACCCCTCCACGAACCGACGATAGTAGCCTGCCAATCCCAAGAAACTCCGAATCTCTGTAGCTGATGCTGGTCTAGGCCAGTTCTTAACTGCCTCAATCTTCTTCGAATCCACCTGAATACCCTCTGCCGACACAACATGACCCAGAAATGCAACTGAACTCAACTAGAACTCACACTTCGAGAACTTAGCATATAACCGACTATCCCTTAGAGTCTGAAGAACCACTCTAAGGTGCTGCTCGTGCTCCTCCTGGCTGCGGGAATATATCAAAATATCATCAATGAAGACTATCACGAACGAATCCAGATAAGGCCTGAACACTCGGTTCATCAAATCCATAAAAGTTGCTGGGGCATTTGTCAAGCCGAATGACATCACCAAGAACTCATAATGCCCGTACCGAGTGCGGAAAGCTGTCTTAGGGACATTGGGTGCCCTAATCCTCAACTGATGGTAGCCAGATCTCAAGTCAATCTTTGAAAATACCTTGGCACCCTGAAGCTGATCAAACAAATCATCAATCCTCGGCAATGGATACTTGTTCTTGATTGTAACCTTGTTCAACTGCCGGTAATCAATACACATTCTCATTGACCCATCCTTCTTCTTACAAACAACACCGGCGCACCCCAAGGCGAAACACTGGGTCTAATGAAATCCTTCTCAAGCAAGTCTTGCAACTGCTCCTTTAACTCTTTCAACTCAGGCGGGGCCATACGAAACAGCGGGATAGAAATGGGCTGCGTGCCCAGGCCAAATCAATACAAAAGTCAATATCATTGTCGGGTGGCATACCCGGCAGGTCTGAAGGGAAAACCTCAGGAAACTCACGAACAACGGGCACAAATCAATAGAGGAAACCTCGACACTAGAATCGTGAACGTATGCCAAATAGGCCAAACACCCCTTCTCGTCCATACGCCAAGCCTTCACACAAAAGATAACACTGCGGGTAGAATGACCAGGAGTCCCTCTCCACTCTAAATGAGGCAAACCCGGTAAGGCTAAGGTCAGAGTCTTGGCATGGCAGTCCAAGATAGTGTGGTAAGGTGATAACCAGTCCATCCCCAATATAACATCGAAATCAACCATGTCCAGAAGCAACAAATCTACACGAGTCTCAATATCTCCAATCACCACAATACAAGAATGATGGACTCGATCTACCATAATAGAATCACCCACCGGTGTAGACACATATACAGGGACACTCAAGGAATCACTAGGCGTGACCAAATACGGTGCAAAATAAGATGACACACATATGAGTATGTAGACCCTGGATCAAATAACACTGAAGCATCTCTATCACAAACTAGAACAGTACCTGTGATAATCGGATCTGAAGCCTCGGCCTCGGGCCTGGCCGGAAGAGCATAGCATCAGGGCTGGGCCCCGCCACCCTGAACTACATCTCTGGTGCCGCTAGCTGGCCTCCACCTCTGGCGGTCTGAGCTCCACCTCTAGTACCTCTACCTCCACCTCTATCACCTCTACCCCCACCTCTAGCTGGTTAGGCGGGCTGTGGAACACCTGGTGCCTGAACCATGACACGGGAACCCTGATGCTGAGAGCTACTCGGTGCTCGAGGGAAAAACCTAGCAATGTGACCCATATCATCACAAGTGTAACAAGCCCTCGGCTGCTGAGAGTGCTGACCCTATCGACCTAAATGACCACCTCGGAAACTCTGAAGCAACGGTGCACTGATAGGAGCTGGTGGTGCACTGTAGGACTGTTGATCAAAATAATGCATCTGAGAACCACGGACACCTGAAGCACCATGAGAAACCTGAAGTGCTGACTGAAAAGGCCTAGGAGGATGGCCTCTACCATATGAATCTCTACCTCCAGACGAGGTACCACTGAATCTGCCTGAATGACGGGGTCTCTTGTTTGTCTCATGACCACCCCCCCTGTGATAGAACGATCTCAACTCTACGGGCCACACTGGCCGCCTCCTGGAAGGATATCTCACTCCCAGTCTCTCTAGCGATCTGGAGACGAATCGGCTGAATGAGTCCATCAATGAACCGTCTCCCTCTCTCCGTCTCAGTGGGAAGTATAATAAGAGCATGGCGAGCCAAATTAATGAATCTGATCTCGTACTGGGTGACACTTATGGATCCCTGCTGGAGGCGCTCAAATTGCCTCAGATAGGCCTCTCGCTATGTGATAGGGAGAAACTTCTCCAGAAACAGCTGCGTGAAATGCTCCCAGGTCAAGGCTGGCAATCCTGCTGGTCTAGCTAAGCAATAATCCCTCCACCAAATCTTGGCGGATCCAGACAAGCGAAATGTTGCAAAATCGACCCCGTTGGTCTCAACTATCCCCATGTTCCGAAGAACCTAGTGATAGCTGTCTAGATAATCCTGGGGATCCTCAGTAGATGCACCGCTGAAAGTAGTCGTGAAGAGCTTGGTGAACCTATCCAACCTCCACAAAGCATCGGCAGACATAGCCGCTCCATCACCGATCTGAGCTACCACACCCGTCTGAGTTGCTCCAACTAGCTGAACCGCTGGAGTCTGAAACTGGGGAGCCACCTGCTCCGGAGTGCGAGTAGCAGGAGTCTGGGCTCCTCCTCCAGCCTGAGAGATGGCTGGTGCTACGGGAAGTAAAGCTGCCCTGGTGACACTCTCCATAAGGCCCACTAGACGGACCAGAGTATCCTGAAGAACTAGGGTAGCAATAAACCCCTCTGGGACCTGAGCTGGGCCCACCGGAACTACTGGGGCCGAAACCTCGTCATCAAAGTCAACCTGAGGCTCCGCTACGGGTGCAGCTGCCCTAGGCTGAGCTCTGCCCCTACCTCGGCCTCTAGCACGGCCTCGGCCTCGGCCTCGCCCTCTGCCCCTCGTGGGAGCTGCTGCTGGGGGCTCAGGCTGCTGATCGGTAGATGAGGAAGCGCGTGTTCTTGCCATCTGCGAAAGAACAGAGTAGAAATTCAATTAGCATTGAGAAACCAAACCGCACGACAGGAAGGAATAAATGTGAAGTTTTTCCTAACTCTGTAGTCTCTGGGGGATAAATACAGACGTCTCCATACCGGTCTCTCAGACTCTACTAAGCTTGTCTGTGAACTGTGAGACCCATGTAACCTAGAGCTCTGATACCAACTTGTCACGACCCGGATTTTCCACCATCGGGAGTCGTGATGGCGCCTACTAATGAGAGCTAGGCAAGCCAATCCTTAACTACCTACTTCATTATCCAATTTCTTTTTTTTAACAAATATAAGGCGATAATATGAAATCAGCGGAACTTTAAATAATTAAGCGGAAGATGACAATTAAATATCTGAAATCTGCATCTATTACAACTCTTAAAACCTCAAACACCCAAAACCTGGTGTCACAGCGTCACACACTATCTAATATTTGCTACATACAAATTCTGAAGAAATAACAGCACACTGTTTCTGAATAAAAGGGAAAATGAAATAGGAAATAGAGATAGAGGGAGACGCCAGGGCCTGCGGACGCCTATAAGTCTACCTTGGGTCTCTGGGTGGACTGAAGGAAGCCTCCAACTAATGTCCAAAAGCTGCTCCGAGATCAGCACATAGTGCAGAGTGTAGTATCAGCACAACCGACCCCATGTGCTGGTAAGTGCATAGCCTAACCTCGGCGATGTAGTGACGAGGCTAGGACCAGACTACCAAATAAACTTGTGCAGTTCAAATACATGTACAGCAGAAAAGAAATACAGGGATAACCAATCAATATGGGAGGGGGAGCATGCTGTGGGGGAGAAAACAATTCCAAATAGAGAGACATTAGTAACGAAGGAAACAACATAACTCGAATATCAATAAAGAATCAAAAATCAATAAATGCACGGCATCACCCTTCGTGTTTTTACTCTCTTCCTCACCAAAGCAATTATATAATAAAAAGGTGCACGGCATCACCATTCGTGCTTTTGCTCTCTTTCCTCACTATATAATCAATAGAATCAGCACGGAATGGTACATCGTGCGGCACGGGATCACCCTTCGTGCTTTACACTCTTTCCTCACAAACAAACAATACACGGCATCACCTTTCGTGCTTTAACACTCTTCCTCACCCAAACAACAATCACAAACAATGGGGCAAGGGAATAAACAAGATTACACTAGGAAACAACATCAACAATATCAACGTCCCGGCAAGGGAGATAACCAATAAGGCAACAACATCCCGGCAAGGGAGCAATTAAATGACTTCTTTCTCTTTTCCACTTTTACTTCAAAACTCACGTACCACTTGAGCCAATTCTCCAAAGGGTTCAATCAACTCATATACTTTCACAATTCGTAATATAACTTGAGCCAATGCTCCTCGATGTTCAAAAGGGTCACAATTACTTCCACAAACTTGTCACAACAAATAAAAATCACCTCTAAAGCATGGATAATACAACGAAGTCATGAAAATCACAGTATAAGACTCACGGGCATTCTTGACTCCGACATATAGATACTCGTCACCATGCCTATACGTCGTACTCAACAATTATCACATAGCAAATAGGACTCGACTCCTAATCCCTCAAGCTAAGGTTAGACCAAACACTTACCTCGATGCCACGAACACAATTCAAGTTTCAATTATAGCTTTACCCCTTGATTCCACCGCCAATTCGCTCGTATCTAGTCACAAGTGACTTAATTACATCAATAAACGCTAAATGAATCAATTTGAATGCATGAAAATGAATTTCCCAAAGTTTTACTCAAAAAGTCAAAAATCGCCCCTGGGCCCACATGGTCAAAACCCGAGGTTCGAACCAAAACCCAATTACCCATTCCCACACGAACCCAATTATATAATTTATTTTGAAATCGGACCTCAAATCGAAGTCCAAATCCCAAATTTATGAAATACCTAGGTTCTACCCAAAACACTCAATTTCCCCCATGAAAATCTTTGATTTTAAGTTGAAATCATGTTAAAAGATGTTAAGGAGTGAAGAAAACGAGTTAGAAATCACTTACCAACGTTTTGGAGAAGAAAGGTTGTTTGAAAAATCGCCTCTTATGTTTTTGGGGTCTTGAACATCCTACGAACTTATTCGTGTAATCAAATCACCAAAATAACATCATGAACATCGAATTAAACCTCAAGATCAATGAAATTTCTCAAAACTCCTTTAAGCATCAATTTTTTCCAATTAAGGTCCGAATCACGTCAAACGGACTCCGTTTCTTACCAAACTTCACCGAATTATCTTAAATTACATATAAGTCCTGTACCGGGCACCGGAACCAAAATATGTGCCCGATACCAACATGTTCTAATCAAAATTCATTCCCAAATCCTTTAAACAATTTCAGAAAATAATTTTTTAAAAAAATTTATTTCTCGGGCTTGGTACCTCGGAATTCGATTCCGGGCATACGCCCAAGTCCCATATTTTCCTACGGACCCTCCGGGACCGTCAAATCACGGGTCCGGGTCCGGGTCCGTTTACCCAAAACGTTGGCCGAAGTCAAATTAATTTATTTATTAGCCAAATTTTATTATTTTTCACAGATTTTCATATTTAAGCTTTCCGGCTATGCGCCCGGACAGCGCATGCAAACCGAGGTGACTCTAAATGAGATTTTCAAGGCCTCGGAAATAGAGAATTTAATTTAAAGCAAAAGGTCATCACATCTTCTTTCTCCTCTCTATATTTTTTTAAGAAAAATAAGGGTCCCTCTTTCTGCATGCTAGGAGGCCTCACTGTGGAAAATAAATTTGAAAAGGATTTACCAGTCATTTCATCTTAATTAGGATTCTATCAGTGCCACTTATGATTTAAGGATTCATAATTTTTGCACCACCAACAAAATTAAGATGCATCATCAGGATCTTCAGTGAACCCAGTAATTTACCTAGGTCAGAAGCCACAAACTCAAAATTTAAATAATTTTCAAATTGGAAAAAATTTCTGATATTCACATCTAATCCAGTTTAAGCCAACTGTAGGTCATACCACAAGTTTAGACCTCAAGCCACCTTCATAACCTAGACGCGCTTATAAGAGCATGTGCTCTCACACAAGGAAACATATTGATGGTAAATTGACACAGAATGTTTAGTTAAGACCTCTAATTAGACATGCAAAGAATGCATAGTTTATTAATGCAGTTGTCAATTATTGAAAACTCATTTTTATTTTTAATCAATTATAATATGTAAAGCTGGTTAGTTGAAATATTTCTTTTCTTTTACATTTTTGGATATTATACTCTCTTCAATGTATGTGTTAGCTATAGTAATAGTACTTACTTTATGGAAATTTTTGTGTTTTATAGACTTTTTACAATTAAACTTACACGTATTGTGTGTCAAACCCATCGAAAAATTAAGGAAGACTACATAAACAAAATTATAATTCATGTAATAGGTTACAAATGCAATTGAAGAGATATACGTAAAAAGTTTTAGGCGAGCCCCATATTCTATGATAACTTTTGAGAATTTTTCTTTTTCCATTTTCCATAGTGAAATAGTAAGTCTTGGTGGTACCATTTCCTTTCAAATTCACTTACTTATACCTTAGAGTTTGTTACAGTATCAAAAAAAGATAACAAGGAACGAAAAATGGGAATAAATTTCTATATAGGAAAATCATTTCTAACTTCTCTTCTCTTTTGTAAACGTATAAATACTGCTTTAAAGGTTTGAGTATAACTTTGTTCTTTTACTTTTTCAAAGGGTAAAACAAATATTTTCATTACATAGTAGAGCACTATTTTTAACGTTGTAAATTTAGGAAACCACATAAAAAAATTCCCAGGAGAACGTATTTTGAAGCGAATTTCCATTATTTGATTTCAAATATTACCAAGTATTCCACTGAATCTGTATGCTTAATTGGAAACAAAAGTTACACCAAATCTAAAAGGGAAAAAATGTGGGTGGGTTTGGAACGTGGGACCCAGAAACAAAATTGGGCATCATAGAGTTATTGGGTGAAGAAGTGTGCGGTGATGGTTAATGACATAAGCCAAGGGGTAATTTAGTCAAAGGAGTTCAAAATTTTATACATAAGCTACAGTAAGATTCTTTCTTAAGCAATCATATTCTTCCATTTTAATTAAACTGACCGGTTTACCCTTTCAATCCCAAGCAAGCATGTTGACGTGCTGCTTGCTTATTCTCCCTTACTAGTATTTATACCCGTGCGTTGCGCGAAGAATATTTTGTAGTATCTTAACATTTGGCCTAGTCTTATATATCAATAATAGCTTTCTTGTCCTAAAATTGCTTAGTGGTTTTTTTATCATGTTATCACTTGATTTAATATGATATCTTTGCCTATCCTTTTAGTATGTAGAGATAATATAATATATAATATATAGATACATCATTTAATATAACATAGATAATATACATTTCTTACTTCATCCAAAATATATATTATTCTTTTTATTTTGTATAAAATGTATCAATATTTTGATTTTTTTTTTACTTAATATGGAATAAGCAATTAGTCTTTTCTTCTAATTTATTTTCAATATAAAGTTTTGATTTGTACATTTTATACTTCGTCCAAAATATATATTCTTTTATTATTTGCATAAAATGTATCACTATTTTTAGAATTTTTTTCCTACATTATATGGAATAAGCAATTAGACTTTTCTTCTATTTCATTTTCCATGTAAAGTTTTCATTTTTATACTTTTTACTCTGTTGCTTGTAATTATTTCAATTTACATTACACTTTTCTTCTATATTAAATTCAAAAAGAGTAACTTACTATTATTTTAGAATTTTTTTTATATTATATGGAATAAGCAATTAGACTTTTCTTCTATTTTATTTTCGACATAAAGTTTTGATTTTTATATTTCTTACTATGTTGCTTGTAATTATTTCAAATTCAAATTATACTTTTTTTAATATTAAATTCAAATAGAGTAGCTAACTATTAATAATAAATAATTCATAATTTAAATTTTTTTTAGAATTTAAATTCAAAAAGAAACTAATTATTACCTAACATAATTAACTTTGTCCTAAAATTTCCAAGTGGCTTATTATTATGTTACCACTTGACATATTATGATATCTTTGCCTCTCTTATTATATATAGATAGAAGATTAATAGAGAGAATATATAATTATTTATATTACACGTTAAAAACTCGGAGTTCGGTTGAATTTACCTCTGTTAGAAGATTTGATTTCAAAACCGCCAACTTGCATTTGGATTTTGGATTCGCAGGGAAACTTACACAAATGTCCCAAATAAATCTCAACTTACCAACCTCTAGCCATTAGTCATAGACTTACCAAAACTAGCCAACAAAAATTAAAAACCAAATAATAGGGTTCTTTCTCTCAAAGAATCACATGCAAAAATTACCTTTTATATTTTTAAGTGTGATTAACAACATTAGATACAAGACGGAAAGAAAATTTCATGGACGGGGTAGCAAATAAGGTGATGAAATACAAAAATCTATACAATATTCCAAAAATCTAAACAAAAAAGGAACTTTTTAATGGGTATAGTTGAAATTCATTGAAAATATATAGATAAGTCAATATACAAAATTTGAGGAAGATTGGAGGTGATTTGGACTAGTTTTGTATCAAAATTCGTAATTAAATCGAGTTCAAAAAAGTCTCTGCGACACATGTATCAAACATGTATCACGCATGTATCTCACACACAAGTATACATGTGATACACAATTGATACAAATATGATACATATGTGATACATAAATGATACACAGTGTGATACATATCATATTTTTTTCATGTTCAGCTTTTACTTCGAATTTTTAATTCAAACCACCTCAAAACTTCACCAAATCATCCCAAAACTGAGATTCAAGCTCCTTAAGTTGTGCCCAATCTATTCTAATAATACCCACTCAAAACAAAGCAAAATTTTGATATTTTTTTTGCTACAAATAGCTAATTGGCTAATTTGGCTAATATTAGTAATATTTTATCAATTGGCCAATTTTTGTAATGAGCTACTTATAAATGGACATAACTGGTAATTTCCCTAATAAAAAAGAGGGTCTTCTATTTACTTGAAGGCAGGCTATTTTGAGTTAATGCTTTCCTTTGTTGGAAAATGGTCTAACGATGGGTCATGTTTGGTACTTGAAATGGGCCACAATGTACGATAATATTAGTGTGATGACCCTAAAGGTCATCTCTTGTTTTAGAAGTCAAAACCGTATTTCGAGATCTTAAAAACCTCTTTTTGTCTCACCTCGATTTGTGTGCGCGGTCCGTGCACGTTTCCGGAAAGATTTTATGTGAAATTTAGGAAAAATAATGAATTTGGCCTTTAAAATTGATTAAAGTTGACTTTGGTTCAACGTTCTTGGTAAGCGGACCCGGACCCGTGATCAGACGGTCCCATAGGGTCCGTAGTAAAATATGAGACTTGGGCGTATGCCCGGAATCGAATTCCGAGGTCCCTAGCCCGAGAAAAGAATTTTTAAAGAAAATTGTTTGCTGGAAAATATAAAGTCATTTTGAAATGAAATGATGCGTGTTCTTGATAGAATCGGTCCCGTATGTTGGTTCCGGAGTCCGGTACAGGTTTAAAATAATAAATAAGTCGAATCTGTGAAATTTGATAAGAATAGGAGTTGATTTAGTATAAATCGGACCTTTAGTTGATAAAATGGAAATTTCAATGTTCTTAAGGAATTTCATGAATTAGAGGTTGAATTCGTAGTTGTTGATATTATTTTGATAATTTGATCGCACGAGCAAGTCCGTATGATGTTTTTAGACTTGCGTGCATGTTTGGTTTGGAGCCCCGAGGGCTCGGGTGAGTTTTGGATAGGCCACGGGGTGAATTGAACTTAGGAAATTTAAGATTTTTCATCTGGTATTTGTTGCAGGCTCTGATCTCGCAATTGCGAGGTCAGGCTTCGCAATTTCGAGCCTGTCAGGCTTGTAAATTGCGATGGGGCTGATCGCAATTGCGATATATGCCCTGGCCAGCCTTGTTCGCATTTGCGAGCATTTCTTTGCAAATGCGAAGTCCTCAGTAAGTTCCCAGCAGTCGCAAATGCGACGATTTCTTCCCAAATGCCATAACTGCTCCTGTTAAGTGGGATTTTGACGGGATTCTTCATCATTTTACAACTTTCTCAAAACCTAAACACCCTTAGGCGATTTTTCAAAGGCTCAAACTTCTCCAAATCATAAGTAAGTGATTAACTCATCTTCTTCAATCTAATCCATCTTTTTACATGATTTCACTTCAAAATCTAGGGTTTTTCATGGAAAATTGGGTGTTTTTGGGTAGAAGTTAGGATTTTCAAATTTTGGGAATTTGGACCTCAATTTGAGGTTCGATTTCAAAACTAATTGCATATTTGAGTTCGTGAGTGAATGGGTGATCGGGTTTTGGTTCGAACTTCAGGTTTTGACCAAGCGGGTCCGGAGTCGGGATTTGACTTTTGGGGAAATCATTGGAAAATCTATTTTCATGCATTAAAATTGGTTTATTTAGCATTTATTGATGTTATTAAGTAAATTATGACTAGATACAAGCGGATTGGAAGTGGAACCGAGAGGTAAAGCGGTAGTTGAGGCTTAATCTTGTCCGTGGAATCGAGGCAAGTGTTTGGCTTAACCTTAGCTTGAGGGAATAGGAATTGCGGTCTTATTTGCTATGTGTTAGTATGAGTACGACGTATAGGTGTGGTGACGAGTATCTATACGTTAGTGTCAAGCATGCCCGTGAGTCTTATATCATAATTGTTGTGGCTCTATTATGTATCGTTCATGCTCAAATTTTTGATTAACAATGTTGAACAAAGCTTATGAAAGTTTCTTGGTAATTTACTATTGTTGAGTATTGACTCAAGTTGAGTTTTATTTTGTAAAGTAATTGTTGAAAACGAGATTGGTTATAGTTGATTCCCTTGACGGGATGTTATTGTTGACATCGTTGATTCCCTTGCCGGGATGTTATTGTTGATATTGTTGATTCCTTGCCGGGAAGTATTGTTTCTATTGTTTGGGTGAGGAAGAGTATAAAGCACGAAGGGTGATGCCGTGCCGATATTATGAGTGTTAATGTACGAAGGGTGATGTCGTGCCATGATTTGAGAGTTAATGCACGAAGGCTGATGCCGTGCAGATATTGTGAGGAATAATGCACGAAGGGTGATGTCGTGCCATGATTATGAGAGGTAATGCACGAAGGGTGATGCCGTGTCGTTTCTGTTGTTTAATATGGTAAGGACGAGAGTAAAAGCACGAAGGGTGGTGCCGTGCATGTGTTACCGTTTCATTATTCTTGTTCATATAGATATGATGTTCATTATGGTTCTTTATTGATGCTTCTTTATTGGTTTATTGTTAGAATCTGATATTCCCAGCAGCATGTCCCCTTCCCACCTTATTCTCTTGATTCCTGTTATTATAATTCTGTTTGTATATGATTTAACTGCACAGGTTAATATGGTTGTCATGTCCTAGCCTCGTCACTACTTCGCCAAGGTTAGGCTCGACACTTACTCATTACATGGGGTCGGTTGTACTGGTGCTACACTCTGCACTCTTTTGTGCAGATTTCGGTACTGGACCCAGTGAGTAGCTGAGGTAGTTGCCTTCAGTCCAGGGAGACCAAGGTAGATCTGCTGGCGTCCGCAGAGCCTAAAGTCCCCCTTCCCTGTTTTAGCTTTCTGCTGTCTCTTTTCATTCCGAGAACAGTTGTACTATTCTTTCTAGACCAGTATTTGTAGAAATTCGTAGATGTTCATGAATTTGTGACACTAGATTCGTGGGTGGACATATATTGGATTATTTGAATTTGTTATAACTCTTCCACACTTTTTATCTGTTTAGCTATAGTTATTGCTTATATCTGTTTGGGTTGTTTGCTAATGGGTTAAAACCTTAATAGTTGGCTTGCCTATCTTTTACGAGTAGACGCCATCACGACTCCCGAGGATGAAAAATCCGGGTTGTAACAATTAGCATACCAAATTTCAACATGGTCCTGTAAATTCAGTTCTATAGTACTACAAGAATTCTTTAGAGCACATAATTCTTTAGCACTTGGTACATATTCTCTGTTCTGGAAATATGAACTACAACCATAGTACCATTAATTAAGGGGTGAAATTCAAAAATAGACAGATTTATAAGTGGTAATTGAAAAATAGCCACAATTTCAAAAGTAATCGAATTTAATCACTTTTCATGTAAAAATAAATTTGAACGAAAACATGTTTAAAATTTGAAAAATATTCCAACATAATATACTTGAGTTCGAATTTTTACATGTGAACTTCCAGCATAATATATTGGAGTTCCAGCATAATATACTGGTCCGGCATAATATACTGGAGTTCCAGCATAATATACTGGTCTAGCATAATATGCTGGAAGTTCAAACACAATTGCTCCAATCTCCAATATATTATGCTGGAACTTTTCGCGTGCGGGAGTTCCAACATAATATGCTGAAAGTTCATACACAGGGTCGTGCTATTTTCACTTAAATAAGACTAGAATGAATTTTTCTTTTACTAAAATTTTCAAATATTATGATTTTTAGTACTTATTATGTAAATTTTAAACGTACAAATTAATTTTTTCCTAATTAAGAAATTTATATTTTAATTCACATCGAAGGTTACATTTCTCCGGTAGTGAATCTAAAATTTAGACACCATGAGTCTAAAATTGAGAGTGAATTTTAAAATATATATATATCTATCATTTACTCCCTCCGGTCCAAAATAAGTGATTTTTTGATATTTTTTTGTGGTCCAAAATAAGTGATTTTTTCAGATTTCAAGAATGAATTAATTATTTTTTTCCTACATTGTCCTTGGAGTAAATAGTGTTGGAATAAGTGTTAGGAGTGTTTATGTGAGATAGTAAAGGTTAATATGATCAATTTCATTGCTAATTAATGCTAAAAGGCGGGTTTCTTAATCTGTGTGAAAACATCCAAAAAATTACTTATTTTGGACCAGAAGGAGTAATTTTTTTATATATATTTTCTTTTGCATATATATGAGGTTCTAGCGGAAAGTAATGAATTTTGCCGAACTCACATAACTATTCTATCTGTAATTCTCAACCTCCATATCTTTAATTCCATCATTTTCTCGAAGGAAGGAGTAATACTTTGAACCTAGCAAGCAAGAATACAAACTGCCACCTTCTATGAAAAATTTTATTTTGTGCCTCACACAACTGACACTAGTTGTATGAGGCATCTTTTTTGTCTCACAACTGTGTGGGTCCCAGAATTTTGTGGACCCAGATGTGTAAGATATGAGTCCACAAATATGTGAGATAAAAAGAGGCCTCACACAACTAGTGTAAGTTGTGTGAGACACAAAATAAAATCACTCACCTTCTATCGAACAACAATTTTGAAACGCTTCCAAATATAGCAGGGAGCAACTTGCTAATTTTACTGGGTGTAAGGTGTGTTTGGAAAGAAGAGAAATATTTTCCTTGGAAAATAAGTGATTTTCTTACTTATTTTCCGATATTTGGTGAGCTAGCAGAAAATATTTTTGAAAAATATACTGCCTCTGTTTCAATTTATGTGAACATATTTCCTCTTTAGTCCGTGCCAAAAAGAATGACCTCTTTTCATTATTTGAAAATAATTTACCTTTATGCAATAATTTATATCCACACAAAATTTATGTGCCTCTTTTTACACCACAAGTTCAAAAGTCTTCTCTCTTTTCCTTAAACTCTGTGCCCAGTGAAATGGGTTCACATAAATTGAAATAGAGGAAGTATAATTTAGGCAAACACTATATGAGACGAAATAGGTAAGGACGGAAGAGGGTGGTAGGTCGGGGACTAAGGGCCGGAGTGGCAGGGACAATGTGAGGGGGGGGGGGGAGGGTAAGGAGTGGGGTGAGGGTGTGTGATGGGTGTGGGTGAGTGTGGGGAGTGGGATGGGTGGGGTGGCGGTTGGGGGTAGGGAAAGTTGAGAAAGAATTTTGGAAAATATTTTCCCTCCTTTTGATATGGAATTGGAGGAAAATGACTTCATAAGAAAAATATTTAAGTCAACCAAACATGAAAAAACTGGAACTTCATACCAAACACACCAGTAAGCTTATAGGTTTTGCATACGGTCGAAATCAGGTATGCCCGATTTTACGGGCTCGAAAAGTCGCTTCAAGCCCGAGTTCAGGATGGGTCGAGTTCGAGACCGATGGACTAAGTCCGATGACAGAGTATAAGGCTCGAAGATCGGAGTACGCGGTGAAGCACCGAAGCCGAGTATGACCGACCCAGAGATGATGCCGTTACGGGTTTGTTACAGAAAAGCAAGATTACTGCCACGTCCCCAAGATCATGGCGTAAATTTCGGAATAGATTCGTACGAGTTAGTACGAATCCGTACTAGGCGGTTAAACAACTGTCCCAAGAAGATTCTTTACTGTAAATAGAAATGTACCTTATTTAGGGTATATAAAGGGGACCCAATCATTTGTAACCATCATCAATCATTAGCAAAGAATATACTTTCTTACTTTATTACTCATATTTCATCAGAATTGTCTCTTAGCTTCTTTGTCTTTATTTCACTGTTCTTGTTCTTGTTGACCAACCTCGAGGCCATCACAGCTCGAGGTCGAGTCTTGCTTAAAAACTGATTTGATTCAACTTACTTCTTTCATTTATACTTCAGATTTCTTGGTTATCAATTAGTATTGAATTAAATCACGTATCTTTAAAATCATAAACAAGTTTAATTGTTACTCGTATTTTTGAGGTAAACAGTTTGGCGCCCACCGTGGGGCTAAAGATAATAGTGGTTATTTCAGTACTAATTCTGATAACACACGTTATTTTCACACTTGTTCTTGTCAAGAATTTTTGTTCTCAGGTTAAAACATGTCAAACTCGCAAAATGCACCTGTACACAGCGATGATGGTCTTGGATTACATGGGGAAAATAACAATGTAGGGGTCGGTGTACAACCGATTAACCCTGGGGAAGTGACAAATATGGAACCAGTTGATGTCAGTTCACACATTGCTTTGAATGCGGATTTAGGCGCAGACCCCGGAGGAAGTGTACGCAGGGAAGCCCGATCTGGTGGCCAAGGAACACAGGGTATAGGAGATGGGGGAGTCTGCCTCTAAGTAATATTCAAGATGCTTCAAGCTCAACAGGTTGCCATCACTCAGCTTCAAAGTCAGCACAAAACTCCAAGTATAGTCGAACCAGAAAACACTCGCCGTGCTGAGCCGGTGCCTGAAAGATCAAACGGTAATGGCTCGGGGACTGACCCCACGATTATGAGGATGCTCGAAGAACTCACCAAAAGAATCGAATTGGGGGAGAAAAATATTGAGGATAATGACAAAAAGGTGGAGACGTACAACTCCCGTGTCGATCAAATACCGGGAGCACCCCCGGTCTTGAAAGGTTTGGATGCCAAGAAATTCATACAAAAGCCATTCCCTCCGAGTGCGGCTCCGAAGCCTATTCCTAAAAAGTTCCGTATGCCCGATATACCTAAATACAATGGGACGAGTCACCCTAATGAACAAATTACCTCGTACACTTGCGGGATTAAATGAAATGACCTAAATGATAATGAGATCGAGTCGGTTTTGTTGAAAAAATTTGGGGAGACTTTTTCAAAAGGAGCAATGATTTTGTACTAAAACTTGCCGCCGAATTCTATTGATTCGTTTGCTATGTTAGCGGACGCCTTCGTGAAGGCACACGCCGGGGCTATAAAGGTTGCGACAAGGAAATCGGACGTTTTTAAGATAAGACAGAGAAATGATGAGATGTTAAAGGAGTTCGTATCCTGATTTCAAATAGAGCGAACGGAATTACCACCGGTCTTGGAGGATTGGGCCGTGCAAGATTTTATGCAGGGGTTGAACGAGCAGAGTTCGATCGCGTAACGACATTTGAAGCAAAATCTGGCCGAGTATCCAGTTGTGACTTGGGCAGATGTACATAACCGTTATCAGTCAAAGATGAGGGTCGAGAACGACCAGCTGGGAGCCCCCTCAGGCTCAGTTCACCTAAATCGATTGGCAGTTAAGGCCCCGAGGGATACGGACAGGGAACCAAGATCAAATAGGGAGCGGTATCAGCCATATGTCGTGGATCGGAGAAACAACGGTTCGGAGCATAACGCTCCTCGGAACGATCAAATAAATGATCGAGGTCAAAGCTCTCGGGGACTTATGAGTAAGAATGGTTTTGATAAACACTCCGATCCCGCGAAAGCACCTCGATTATCGGAGTATAATTTCAGTGTTGATGCATCGTGGATCGTATCAACTATTGGAAGGATCAAAGATACAAGGTGGCCCTGGCCTATACAAACCGATCCTTCTCAAAGAAATCCAAACTTGATGTGTAAATATCATGGCACACATGTCCATAGGATCGAAGACTGCAGGCAGCTGAGGGAAGAGGTAGCTCGATTGTTCAACGAGGGTCATCTTCGAGAATTTCTCAGTGTTCGAGCTAAGAACCACTTCAGGGAAAGAGACGCCAACAAAAGGAATGAGCAAGAAGAACCGCAACATGTAATTCATATGATCGTTGGCGGTGTCGATGTCCCACAGGGGCCTGTATTCAAATGCACCAAGGTGCCGATTACCAGAGAAAAACAAACTCGGAGATATGTGCCCGAGGGCATCTTATCGTTTAATGACGAGGAAGCGAAAGGCATTTCTCAGCCGCACAATGACGCCCTGGTAATTTCTATTTTATTAAATAGAATTCAAGTTAAATGTATTCTCGTGGATCAAGTTCGTTCAGCAAACATAATCAGATCGAGGGTCGTGGAGCAGCTCGGCATGCAGGACCAAATTGTACCTGCATCTCGAGTCTTAAACGGCTTCAACATGGCAAGTGAAACAACGAAGGGGGAGATAATCCTACCAGTGAACGTGGGCGGGACCATCCAAGATACAAAATTCCATGTCATTGAAGGCGACATGAGATATAACGCACTATTCGGGAGGCCATGGATCCACAACATGAGGGCAGTACCTTCAACCCTTCATCAGATGATGAAATTCCCAACAGTGGATGGTGTGAAAACAGTTTACGGGGAACAACAAGCTGCAAAAGAGATGTTTGCAGTCGATGAGGTGATACTGGTACCAGCGCCTTCGACCTCAAAAAAGTCAAGCACCAAAGATAAGCAGACGGCCAAACAGCAATCACCGTCCCCAGCCTCGACCGAATCGGAGAAGTAGGTAATCGAAGAAGAAGAAGAGGATCAACTTACTCCTCGAACTTTCATTGTTCCCGAAGAGTCAGATGCAACCAAGTAACCGATCGAGGAGCTGGAATAGGTCATACTGATCGAATACATGCCCGAGAGAAAGGTATACCTGGGAACAGGGTTAACCCCCGTACTCAGGAAAAAACTCATTCAATTTCTTATCGATAACATGGATTGTTTTGCTTGGTCCCATTTGGACATGACAGGGATCCCACCAGAAATAACAACACACCAGCTAAGCCTCGACCCCAGGTTCAAACCGGTAAAGCAAAAAAGGAGGCCCCAGTCCGAGGTAAAGCATGCATTCATAAAAGATGAGGTAACTAAACTTCCTAAAATAGGGTCTATTCGGGAGGTAAAATACCTCGAATGGTTAGCCAATGTAGTTGTAGTCCCTAAAAAGGGGAACAAACTTAGAATGTGCGTAGATTATAAGGATTTAAACAAGGCATGCCCTAAAGACTCTTTTCCACTGCCTAACATCGATCGCATGATCGATGCCACGGCCGGCCACAAGATCCTTACCTTTCTCGATGCCTGCTCCGGGTACAATCAAATTCAGATGAACCCGGAGGACCAGGAAAAGACCTCGTTTATCCCTAAGGTTGGAACATACTGCTACAATGTAATGCCCTTCGGGCTAAAAAATGCTGGAGCTACATACCTACGCCTAGTTAACAAAATGTTCGAGGAACAGATAGGTAAATCAATGGAAGTTTATATTGACGATATGTTGGTTAAGTCCCTGCCCGCAGAGGACCATTTAACTCATTTGAAGGAAACATTCAAAATCTTGAGGAAGTACAACATGAAGCTTAACCCTGAAAAATGTGCCTTCAAAGTCGGCTCGGGCAAGTTCCTCGGCTTCATGGTATCTAATCGGGGAATCGAGATCAACCCCGATAAGATCAAGGCCATCGAAGATGTCACAATCGTGGATAGTGTGAAAGCCTTGCAAAGGCTAATAGGACGAATAGCCCCCCTGGGTCGATTCATTTCGAGGTCATCAGATCGAAGCCACAGGTTCTTTTCCTTGCTCAAAAAGATAAATGATTTCGCATGGACCCCGGAATGCCAACAAGCATTGGAGGAATTAAAGTGATACTTATCGATCCCACCTCTGCTTCACACTCCGAAGGTATATGAAAAGCTTTACTATATTTGGCCGTGTCCGCGATAGCCGTAAGTAGGGTACTAGTTCGGGAAGAGCAAGGTACGTAGTTCCCTGTCTATTACGTAAGTCGAACTCTAGGAGATGCTGAAACTAGATATCCACACTTAGAAAAATTGGCACTTGCATTAATAAGCGCATCTAGAAAGTTAAAACCATATTTTCAATGTCATCCCATATGTGTGTTAACCACTTATCCCCTTTGAATATGTTTTGCATAAGCCCGAGCTATCGGACCGATTGGTCAAATGGGCCGTCGAACTTGGCGGGTACGATATCGAATATCAACCCCGAACGGCCATCAAGTCTCAAATCCTAGCTGACTTCGTGGCCGATTTTACGTCGACCCTCGTACTCGAAGTGGAGAAAGAACTTCTGCTAAAATCGGGTACATCATCGGGGGTATGAACCCTTTTCACTAATGGTGCCTCGAATGTGAAAGGGTCCAGACTTGGCATTGTTTTGAAGCCTCCGACAGGTAGTACTATTAGACAATCTATCAAAACTTCTAGGTTGACTAATAATGAGGCCAAGTACGAGGCCATGATTGCAGGTCTCGAACTAGCTAAAAGCTTGGGGGCAGAAGTCATTGAAGCCAAGTGCGATTCTCTTTTGGTGGTGAACCAAGTAAACAAAAGCTTCGAAGTTCGAGAGGATAGGATGCAAAGATATTTGGACAAGCTACAGGTAACCTTGTACCATTTCAAGGAGTGGACTCTAAATCATGTTCCTCGAGAACAAAACAGTGAGGCCGATTGGCTTGCTAACTTGGGGTCATCGGTTGAAGAAGATGATATCGTCTTGGGGACTGTCGTCCAATTATCGAGATCTGTGGTCGAGGAAGGTCATGCCACAAGTTTGACTTGGGATTGGAGGAATAAGTATATCGAATATTTGACAAATGGAAAACTCCCTTCGGATCATAAAGAATCGAGGGATCTACGAACCAAGGCTGCTAGGTTCACATTGGATGAAGATGGAACACTGTACAGGAGGACGTTCGATGGACCGTTGGCGGTATGTTTAGGGTCGTGGGACACCGATTATGTTCTACGAGAAATCCACGAAGGCACTTGTGGGAATCACTCCGGCGCCGAGTCCTTGATTCGCAAAATTATTAGAGCACGGTATTACTGGGATAGCATGGAAAAAGACACTAAGGAGTTTGTTAAAAAATGTAATAAATGAAAAAGGTTTGCACCAATGATTCATCAACCCGAAGAGAAAGTTAACTCAGTCCTGTCCCCATGGCCTTTCATGAAATGGGGAATGACATCGTTGGCCCTTTACCAACGGCCACAGGTAAAGCTAAATTCATTTTGTTTATGACTGATTACTTTTCTAAATGGGTGGAAGCACAGGCTTTCGAGAAGGTCAGAGAAAAAGAAGTTATTGACTTCATCTGGGATGACATCGTGTGTCGATTCGGGATACCTGCCGAAATCGTCTGTGACAACGGGAAGCAATTTGTCGATAGCAAGGTAACGGAGTTCCTCGAAGCACACAAGATAAAAAGGATCTTATCAACACCGTACCACCCGAGCGGGAACGAACAGTCCGAGTCAACAAACAAAACTATCATTTTCAAAACTTAAAGAACAGGTTGGACGATGCAAAAGGAAAATGGAGAAAAGCTCTACCGGAGGTTCTTTGGGTATATGGAACAACATCAAAATCCAGCACAGGGGCAACCCCGTTCTCGTTGGTATACGGCTCTAAGGCCTTGATTCCGATCGAGGTTGGGGAACCAGCGCCATATTTCAACATGCATCGGAGGAGTCAAATCACGAGGCTATTAATACTAGCCTCAAGCTACTAGATAAGCACTTGTTCGGATGGCGGCGCAGAAACAAAGAATCGAGAGATATTATAATAGAAAAACTAACCCTCGACACTTCGGAATCGAGGACTTAGTTCTACGGAAAGTCACCCTCAATACTCGAGACCCGAATGAAGGGAAACTAGGCCTGAATTGGGAAGGACCATACCGAGTCATCGCAGTTATCGGTAAAGGATCCCACAAACTTGGCACGATGGGAGGTGAACAACTGCCAAACAACTGGAATGTATCATTACTCAAATGGTATTATTGCTAAGGTATGCCCTTCTCCTTTTTCCATTTGTATTTAAGACTAACTCATTGCAGATGTTTGATCGAAGACAACAAGGCACCCTTATACACGAAGACCTTAGGTTTTAAAGGACGCGTTGCACTCTTTTTCCCTTAGATCGGGTTTTATCCCAAATGGGTTTTTTCCGGCGAGATTTTTAACGAGGCAACAACTATGTGATACCTAAGGAGAATTCAACAGTATCCAAGGCTTCTTTTCAATCAACCTCGAATACTGGGGGGCATCACCCTCGGAGGTTATATTTTCGAGGAAAATACTTCACGCCAAAGAGGACCTCGGTAGGAAAACTTTGTAATGGGCCAAACGGTCAGATGAACCGTGTCCACATAGAACAGTCGAGCCCCGATGGCAAAACATGTATGCATGTAGCAATTATTCAAAGAAGCATTCTTTCTACATCAAAACACTTTGTGTCTCAAAGAAATTTGCTACTATACGAACATCATACTTGTGATTCTGCGAGAAATGGCTCAAGGGCCAAAACGCGAATACACCTCAAATACTCGGGGACTGTCATCGACAGTCAACACATTCGAATATCTAAACTCGAATTTATAAGACCTCAAAGAGGCATCCCTCGATGCAAACGCCAAGGCCATCATACTCGAGGACTAACCTTTCGGACAAGTTCGAAAGGTTATCGGGAAATAAGTCCAAGAGACACACCCGAAGGCTACGGCCATATTAAAGACTACGGTCATATAAAAAGGCTACGGCCGAAATAATGCGGCTCGGAGACGTCCGACTTCCGCCATAAGTTAAAGGCCTTCAAATACTTTGAAAAATCGATTAAATAAGGCTACAAAGGGGCTTCGATAAAATCATCCCTTTAATAATTTAAAGGCTTCGATAATATCGGCCTTCAAAAAAGCCTCAAGAGGTATTAAATTATCTTAACACCATCGGGTTAAGAAAAAATGTGGTTCTGATCGATTGAACCCTCGAAAAACCCAACGGGTACAAAAAAACATGCTAAGACATAAAGAAATTTTCATGAAGTCTTTTAGCCGAAAAGAAGGAAAAATTATACCTATTTTAGAGGCCGAATTGGCCCAACTTAAAGAGCCTAAAGGCCGACCTAAAAGAGCCTAAGGGCCAATATAAAGAGCCTAAGGGCCAATATAAAGGAACCTAAGGGCCGATTTAGTAAGACTAAAAGGTCGATACCCTTAGAGTTCGAGACCTTGTTCAACTCGGACCTAAGGGTCCCATCATCCCGAGTTCGCGTCAAAATGACTTAAGCATAGCTCGAGGATTCGTCAAAAAATCTTACGAGGTATTCCATTATAAGTTCAAAGATCACCCATTTATTGTTAAAAGAACTAAGGGTTTGTTCTACTCTGAGGCCGAGCCAGTCCTCGCTCGATCCTTGAAATTATAATATCAAAATTTTTCACAAAACAAAGATGAAGCAGAATTCAAAACAAATCGAAGATGGAAAGAAAAAGAATTACTTATATTCATAAAAGGTCTTTACAGTGCCCACAAGGGGACTTGCACAAAAACAAAAAACAAAAGAGCCTAATCTACTTTGGGAGCCACATCCTCGGGAGCCGCATCCTCGGGAGCCACATCTTTGAGAGCCGCATCTTTGGGAACCTCCTCCTCGGGGACTTCATCCTCGCCTTCTTCGCTCTCGGAACCACTAGCGGAATCTTCATCATCAGAGAGTAAAGCGGCAACCTCGTCCTCCAAAGTTTTTGCCTTTTCAATATCAGCTGAGAGGTCAAAGCCACGAGCGTGCACCTCCTCGAGAGTTTCTCTCCGAGTTTGTCGCCTGGCATGATCGAGAGCACATGACAATTTAACTTCAGTAGAGGTGGAGATTTCCTGTGCTCGAATGTTAGTAGCCTCGATGTCAGCTCGATAAGAGGCCACAAATGCCTCTGCCACAGATTTGGCCTTTGCAAGATCAGCGGCTGATTTAGCTTCGAGCTCCTCGATCTTTCGGCTCCGGGCCAAGCTTTCCCCCTTTACATTTTGAAGCTAGCGTTCGATTGATGTCAGCTGGTCTCGAAGTATGTCTTTCTCCTAGGCGAAACAATCCATATATTGCTTCCACCCAAGGGTCCCGGCCTCTTTCACCTTTAGCTCTTCTCAAAGCTACTCCACCAGCTCGCCCTTCTGCTGGGCCTGTAAAGTTGAAGTGTTAGTCGCTAAATCAAATAAGTACATAACAGACCCCCAAAGGCTACATTACCTTGTCAATGAGCTCAGTCTGTGCTTGACGAGCCTTCGCCAATTAAACTCGGAGGTCCCTGACCTCCTCCTCTTTCTGTACATAGAGGCGTTTGAGGCTGTCCCTCTCTTCCACTAGCTTCTTGAATTCGGCTTCGCATAGGGTAAGCTCGGCTCGGATTTGGAAAATGCTTGTCGATGAAGTGCCACGGCCTTCACACAAAGAAAATGAGCCAGACTTAGAAGAACGAGAATAAAACTCGAGCACAATTATGGAGGTAGAAACTTACTTGTTTGAGAAGCCGCTGAGCCTCATCAAAGATAAACGAAGCATCCAGGTCGGGACCATCTTCAACCCCTGCAAGGCAATCCCGGAAAATATCACTCCCTTCATGGGTCGTTCCCATATCGGGAGTCCTCATGGCCTAGGCATCTCGGAATTGCCCTTCGGAGAACACACGGTCGGGCAGCGATTCATCTATGTTGATTATCCCTAGTGATTCACTAGGGACATTATCATCTCTTTGGAGGGCCTCGGAACTAGTCCCCTCAGGCTCACCTGCCAAATAACCTCCAAGACGAGGTGCTCTTTTGTCGCCCGATGGCTCGGGGACTCTGCTCGAACTCCCCTCCGAGATTTCTTCAGTTCGAGAATGAACAGCATCAGCCACCACCGATTCGGCAGATTTCGAAGCCTCAATGCTTCCTCTTTTCCGAGCTACCAACAGACAGTCGTCATCTTCTCCTTCCTCCTCGTCATTCCGTAGGTGTTGGACCGCTTCTGCTGATAGAGCTGCAAGATCGGCCCTAGGCTTTCGGGCCTTACTTTTCTTGGGCTTCGGGGAACTCGCAGGCGAAGCCCTTTTCCTTTTCTTCTCCTTGGTTGACTTTGGGATTTCTTCTTCACCGACCGGAGGCGGCCGTATAGCAACAGCGTCTCCGAGGCCTGCGTAAGAGTAAAGTTAGTATTTCACTGAGAAACACCAATATATGAACAAGGGAACTAACCATGGTTTTTAGCTTCCCACCGACCCTTGGCCAAATCACGCCAACTGCGTTCCGCGTATGAAGAGGTGGAGGCCAGTTGTCGGACCCAACCTTCAAGGTCCGGAATCGCACCAGGGAACTAGGGGTAGTTGCATCATCAAAAGGGAGTTAAATCGAGGAAGAATGGGGAAAGAAGAATATTAATCATCATCGATGAATTTGTACTTAAGTTTCATGTCCACTCCTCGGGGAATGGCATCCTCTCAGCAGGAATCAAATCGGAAGTCCTAATTCGGACAAAATGGCTCATCCACCCTCGGTCTTTGTCTTCATCTATGCTAGAAAATAGCGACTTCGAGGATCGACGCTGGAGATTTATCAGGCCTCCTCGATAAAGGCGAGGGTTGTACAGTCTAATCAGGTGGTCGAGGGTAAAAGGCATCCCCTCAATCTGGCCCGAGAAATACCTGATCAAATTAACGATGCGCTAGAAAGAGGGATAGATCTGGCCAAGCATCACCTGGTATTGTTAGCAGAAATCAAGAATGACTGGATCTATGGGACCCGGTGCTGGATCTACGGGACCCTGTGCTGGATCTACGGGACCCAATGTGAAAGGGTAAGTATACACGCTCAAGTATCCTACCTTATGGGTGGTGATGTCCTCGTCGGGGGAGGGAATCACGGCATCCTTATCCCCCCAATTACAGTCCGTTTTCACCTGCTTAAGTTCATCTTTAGTTATCAGGCAGATGTATCGAGACATGGGTTAGCATCGGCCTGGAACCGATGCGGGCTTATCAATTTTGAAATTGGAAGATAGCTCGCATGGCCCGGGAATACATTCTTTGATACGAGGTGGCACTATCGTTCTACCTCTGGCCGGCCGTGATGATGAGGAGGCTTTCTCTTTTTGAGGAACGATTTTAGATGTTTTGGCCATTACTGTTAAGAAATTCACGAGAAGAGAAGAAGTTGCTGCCGTAGCAAGAACAAGTTGAAGAAAAGATGAATTCAGGAAAGATGGAGAAGCTAGTGTGGTTTTGAGAAAGATTTGAGAAGTAAAGAGTGTAAAAGTTGTGAGATTAACCTATTTATAGTGATCATTTTAACGGTTTGGGGAAGCCAATGGCCGACCATTAGCCGCCTTCAATTAATGGCCTTGGGAACTATGCGGACGCGGCCTTTCAATCACTTCAGTCACTGACATCACGAAATTGACGTCATGATCGAGGCATCGGAGGATCGAGGATCAAATCGTTTCTTATCGTCTTACTCTAAGAAACGCGGGGACTATCTGTATCAGGTATGCCCGATTTTACGGGCTCGAAGAGTCATTTCGAGCCCAAGTTTAGGATGGGTCGAGTTCGAGACCGATGGACTAAGCCCGAGCCCGATGACAGAGTATAATGCTCGAAGATCGGAGTACGTGGCGAAGCACCGAAGCTGAGTATGACCGACCTCGAGATGATGCCGTTACGGGTTTGTTACAGAAAAGAAAGATTCCCGTCATGTCCCCAAGATCATGGCATAAATTTGGGAATAGATTCGTACGAGTTAATATGAATCCGTACTAGGCGGTTAAACAACTGTCCCAAGAAGATTCTTTACTGTAAATAGAAATGTACCTTATTTAGGGTACCCCTGTTATATAAAGGGGACCCCAATCATTTGTAACCATCATCAATCATTAGCAAAGAATATACTTTCTTACTTTATTGCTCATATTTCATCAGAATGATCTCTTAGCTCTTTGTCTTTATTTCACTGTTCTTGTTCTTGTGGATCAACCTCGAGGCCATCACAGCTCGAGGTCGAGACTTGCTTAAAAACTGGTTTGATTCAACTTACTTCTTTCATTTATACTTCAGATTTCTTGGTTATTAATTAGTATTGAATCAAATCACGTATCTTTAAAACCATAAACAAGTTTACTTGTTACTCGTATTTTCGAGGTAAACAGGTTTTTTAAGTAAAGGTGTGAATGGAAAATGGAGAAAAATAAAAATTTTGAATTGGTTCATTTAAGAAATTTTGTCTCTTATTGAATAGGAAGAAGAAGATTGTTGTGCTTATATATAGTCACTTCTTCTGGCTCAAAAAGTTTAGAAGAAAGCAAGTTTTGCACCATCGTCATTGCTTCGCTTTGACTTTAGCCAAATGATCTTACCGGAATTTGAATTTAAAATTCAGGGCGGCGTGTGCAGCACTTCCTATAAACAAGATAAAGTGATAAACCAACATCTACTGATTTAAAGGTGATGTATTTGGTTTTCATTCTGTAAATAGATAAACCAACCTATAATGAGTCAGTTGATTTCTTTTTAACACAAGGTAATCTTAGGTGACTCTTCCTGCTCCCCCGCGCCACCCACTAATCCTCTAAAAAGGAAAATCTACCATGCGTAATATAATTGATGCTGTATAATATGGATGAGACATTTTAGGTTCATATTTCATAAAATCATTTATAGCTACATTAAATTCAAATCTTGACGTCATCCGTTCAGATTAAAATTAGTTTATCTTTTTCAAGCATAGTCAATAGCAAAACTTAAATTTTCAAGTACACGTTGCCTCACATTAGGCGCCAATCAAGGAAACATATCTTAAAATAATTTCACAGCACTGCTTCTAACTTCAAAGATTTGGTGCACATTTATTGAGTCCGGAATCAAAATGTTATTTTTTGGACTTAAAATACTTTTTTAGGTGGAAAAAAACTTAGTTACTAAAATATGTAAAACGCGGTTTAACACTGCGTTTTATATAAGACGCATTTTAACACGCGCTTTACCTGGAAGCTGATAAGACGGCTATGTAAAGCGCGGTTCATTAACGCGTTTTACATAAAACGCAGTAACAAACCGCGATTTACATATATAAATAATCGTCCCTTCCCTTTCCCCCACGTTCTGGACAGAATACCCCCCCCCCCCCCCATTAACTCGATAAAATCTTCGAGTGGACCCCACCCGTCCCACAAAGACTAGTCAAAGTTGGTCCCACATCCTAGCCAAGCCTTCTATTGTTGTGGGTTTCTTATTTCGGAGTCAATTTTTCAATTCTTCAACTTTTCGAAAAACATAAATCGGGGTATTCCGATTTAGTTTATGTCAAAAACTCGTATAAATAATGCATATTAGTTGTTTTGAAAGTGTTCCATGTTATTTTGTTTTTTGTTTTTTTTTTGCGATTAAATTGTTATGTTATTTTTATCCGGACGAAGATATTAATGTTCTAAAAAATTATGTAAAAATTGCAAAATCGTTATTATTTGTTAATAAAAATGTTAATAAATTACTATTAATGTTTTACATGTATTTTTGTGAATGTTTTGTGATTAAAATATATTTGTTGTTTTTTATCTGGTTTATATTTTTTTTGCTTAAACACTAGTAATATAGTGCCCTTTTAGGGTAGTAAAATGTAATGCCTTTTAGCGTAGTAAAATGTAGTGCCTTTTAGCGTAGTACAATGCAGTGCCTTTTAGCGTAGTATAATGTAGTGCCTTTTACCGTAGTTTTTCTATAGTTTAAGTATCTCTTATACTCAAAAATACGTCAAAATAAATGATAGATCAAACACAAACTCTGTCCAATTATAGTCAACATATAATTGGTGCTAGTGGGCCGCAAATATCGAGCCTGAAACCCATATATGAATACTTAATAATTAAATATTATATAATTATAAAAATTAATTATTTAATTTACAAACAAACATATAAAATTATAATTCTAACATGTAAAATAATAAAACTAACCCATAGAAGAATTCAGGATAAATTGGTGCTACTGGGCTCCAAATATCGAGCCTGGAATCCATATGTGAATATTTATTTATAAAAATTAATTATTTAATTTACAAACTAACATATAAAATTATAATAAAACTAACACATACAAGAATTCAGGATATCTTTTTTTTTCGGTTGGAAAGATAACTTATATTAGATAACTTAAACTAGTACATTACACATATTAAGAAGATGCGTAAGAGGTATCATTTGTCCCAAGTCTCCCGTATGGGAGATATTTCTAGTAGCAGTAGCAAAACTAGACAACGTATTACTATTAGACAACATACTACTATTATACACACTAGTTGAAGCAGAGAGCAAATGGTCTAAACCCCTAGAGTTATCCCTAATAATTCTTTGTTGTAAGATGCCTTGTTGATCCTGTTGGTAAGAAGGCATGGCAAAAGGTGGTGGTCTTCCAAAAATCATGCATTGCTCCTTTAACTGCATGGCTCCATATTTGGCTAAACTATCAGCAACTTCATTCTGCTCTCTATAGATGTGTTGTACAGATGGACTATCCAGCTGTAGAAGCAAGATCCTGCAATCATTTATGATATTAGTATATTTCATAATTGGTGAACTAAACATACCTATGATTGCATGTGCATCCGTCTCAATGACGAGTGGTGTGAGTTATTTTTGTACATCAATTTTGAGTCCCATGAGGAGTGCAAGAAACTGGGCCGCAAATATTGAGCCCGAACCCATATGTGAAAATTTAGTTATAAAAAATAATTTTTTAATTTACAAACTAACATATAAAATAATAAAACTAACACATAGAAGAATTCAAGATAAATTGGTGCTATTGGGCTTCAATTATCGAGCCTGGAACCCATATGTGAATATTTATTTATACAAATTTAATATTTAATTTACAAACTAACATATAAAATTATACAAACAAAAAAAAGAATTTAGGATAAATTGGTGCTACTAGGCTCCAAATATCGAGCTTGGAACCCATTTATAAACATTAATTATCTAACTTACAAACTAACATATAAAATTATAATAAAACTAACACACCAAACAATTCAGGATATCTTGGTGCTACTGGCCGCAAATATTGAGCCTGGAACCCATATGTGAATTTTTAATAATTAAATATTGTATAATTATAAAAATTAATTATTTAAATTACAAACAAACATATCAAATTATAAAACTAGTATGTAATTAATGTTGTTTAATTTACAGTAGATGACATGGAGGTGCCGCCTATTCATCCCGGACCTTCCAGTGATGAGGTACTGTCGTTACAGGGCGATCATAGGTCCGCCCACATATGGGAGGGAGAGTTACTGACCCAGACTCTCCGTGTCAGGAGAGTGGACAACATGTGGGACTTTCTGCATGAAAGAGTTCTCCATCCCCGTGTAGTCACACGCCTGCGGGAGACAGGTTTCTACAGGAATTTGGAGATCAGGCGGCTGCAGCTCGATTGGTCTTTGGTCACGGCCCTGATAGAGCGGTGGCGACCGGAGACGCACACATTCCACCTGCCCATTGGTGAGGCCACCATCACACTGCAAGAAGTGGAGGTTTTATATGGGCTGCCCGTTGATGGACACCCCGTTGCTCTGCCGCCTGGCATGAGAGAGATGACACATGGGCTGTACCTGGACATGCTGCAGCGGCTCACTGCTTTCCGGCCAGAGGATGAGAATGTACTGGCTGGGACCAGTCATTTTCCGTTGACGACTATTCGATAGTGGTTGGATGCATTGCATCCTGATATTGATGCCGATATACTGGATTATCATGTTGATCGGTATACGAGGTTGCTGCTACTCCTTATGTTTGGAGGGGTCTTGTTCCCGAACACTTGACGGAACCTAGTCAGCTTGAGATTTCTTCATCATCTTGAGCTTCTAGATGATTTACCCGAATACAGCTGGGGTGCTGCTATTCTCGGCTACTTGTATAGGCAGATGTGCCGAGCGAGCATGGGCACCCAGTGTGACGTTGCTGGATTTTTGCCGTTACTACATGTGACAACATATTCGAATACTCTATTCATTTTAACATACCTAGTAAAAATATATCTTAAATTTTACGTCAACTTTTTATGTTAGGTTTGGGCCTAGGAGCGGTTCCTGCAGTTGCAGCCACCTCTACCACCATTAGATCCAGATGTACCACCTCCGTTGCTCCCTCTAGCTAGGAGGTGGGTTCTCCGGCGAGGACATACGCGTGAGTACGAGGCTCGGCATAATCTCCCCTTGTGCAGGGAAATCTTGGATTTGCTGGAAGGCTCACAGGTAAATGTATATCTAAGTTTAGTTGTCATAGCTTCAAACACAAGTTGCGTATACTGACGTTTTCTGTTCTTACTTAATAGTTCATCTGGACGCCATACAGCGACGCGTTGATAGCTGGCTTGCCTGTTATTGCTCGGCCGGCCGAATTATGTGGGGCTCTTCCGTCCTGTTGATCTGCCTTGATATTGTGGAGCATCATGCCATCAAGCGGGTACTTTGCCAGTTTGGCAGACCGCAGCTCGTACCGACACCATCCACCAATCAGACCATACATTACCAGCGGGATGATCGTACCAGGGTGGACGACGCATATTTGGCATGGCTAGAGGAGCAGATCGATACTTGGGATCGGCGATCTGACCTGATTCTGCCCCCCCCCCAACCGAGACAGCTGGATACTGAGCATGATTATATAGGCTGGTACCGCAGCGTTACCCGACTTATCATCGGGAATCCCATTCATCGAGCTGGCGGTCGGTACGTTCCATACGCCGGGAGGCACGAGGCACTGGTATGTTATTTGGTATTCTTACTTATAATTGTGATCTAGCGTTCTGTAATTTATATTTTACATGTTGTGCAGGCTATTGGCCTACATTTAGTCCACCAGTTGGGACTGCAGATGCAGCAGCATACCGACGAGGGAGCGGGCACTTTGCACGAGTATGGACGGCAGGTTACAGAGCTAGCTGCTCGGACACTGAATCGAGCTAGAGAGGACGAGTGCTTAGAGCACGTCCTTGCATATGTGGCGCCAGAGCACTACCATTGAGGTAGGCCTGCCCCACAAGCTAGGGGACCACGAGACAGGGCTGTCCCACGAGGCAGGGCTGCACTACGAGGCAGGGCTGCACTACGAGGCAGGGCTGTCCCACGGGGTCGTGGGGGGCCGGCGAGGAGGTGGTCCCCAGCAAAGGGGTGTTGAGGCACCTGTTCAGGCACTTGTTGAGGATATTGGAGCTGATCTGCCGGGTGACCTCCATCAACCAGACAAGCATCCCAGCAGCATGCCGTTGTACAGACTTCAGCTGGCGTTCACTCCAGCAGCATCGCAGGTGACCCTGTCAGATCTATTGTTGATCACGGGCACGAGCATTACCGGAGATGATTGGGAGCAGATGTTTCTAGGCCCATCGACCGCTGTTGAGGATCGGCCGACCCGAGATGTGGATGGTGGGCACCGGCTGAGTTATGGCTCATCGTCGACGGGTGGTGTGGATCTTTCATAGGCGCATGTATGTTTGTATTACTATTAAATTTAAATATATTTTTATCTCATTGATTCGCCATAAATCACTTTATAATTTTCTTATTAAGGCTTCATCCCAGCCCATCATGGAGGCCATTTTGCGCGATGCTGAGCAGGATGCGACGGATGCTTATATTCAGGAGCCCGACGAGACCATGGTAAGAAATTTTTTTGACTTAACACGTACATTACTAATGTATATTTTCATATAGTGAGCTGACTTATTCTTTTGTAGGTTGCTAATGGACCGACGACCCCTTCTACCGATCCTGCCAGCACTACTGATGACCATGCTGCAGCGCATCCTCCGATAAAGAGGCGACGTGATGAGGATGATCCTGATAGCGTAGCCAGGCGGGATGGGATGCGCCTCAGGCTAGTGGCTGCATTGAAGCACACAGGCTGTGGGACACATTGATTTTCTTTTTTTTGTATTTTATGTACGCTATGTAAATATTTTTATGTAAATAATAACAACATTTTTTTATGTTTACATAATATGCGCATTATATTTTTATTTCCCCATTTCTTCTTTATTATAACACTACAACACAAACACAAACATAGAAACTACATAATTTGAATTCAGTACGACTAATGAAAACACATGACACGGGAAACATAAAGATAAACTACTACACTCAACACATACATGTCATTGTTTAGTCACCACCGCCTAGTATTCTCTGTTCCAACCACTTAAATTTCTCTTCCAGCTTATTTTTTTCTTCTTCCACCTCTTTGAGTTTCTCCTTCAACTCCGCAATTTCTCGTTTAAATTCTCGTTCATATTCCCACTGTTTTTTGGTCAAATCATGAAGATACTGCAAAGATCGTTTGTAGCATTCCTGCTGACAAGGTTCATCAAGCCATACCTCAAAATTGCAAAAATTTCCGTTGTTTCCTCCAAACCTGTTCACACACATCCAGTATCTGCGCCCAACTTGACCATCATCCCAACAGTCCGCCATCATACAACGTTTGTCACATTGGCACATTGGTACATATATGCGGTCAGACATTTGTTAAAGCGAAAAAAAACCCTGCTTTTATGGAAAGTTTTGCTATTTATTATGGTTATGCGCAGAAAATAACTAGAATGCGCTTGTTATTTATAGGTAAGGCAACACACATAACGTAGTATTTAACCGCGCTATATATATTCACAAAAAGACCGCGCTATGCTTCGCGTGTTAAAGATTCTTTCTGATACAAAATAGCTTTTTTGCAGTCGGGCAGCTTTTCAGATCGACAAGACAACACACATAACGTAGTATTTAATTGCGCTATATATATTTACAAAAAACATAGTATTTAACCGTGCTATGCTTCGCGTGTTAAGATTTTTTCTGATACAAAACAACTTTTTTACAGTCGGGCAGCTTTTCAGATCGACAAGACAACACACATCACGTAGTATTTAACCGAACTATATATATTCACACAAAATGTAGTATTTAACCGCGCTATGCTTCGCGTGTTAAAGATTCTTCCTGATACAAAACAGCTTTTTCGCAATCGGGCAGCTTTTCAGATCGAGAAGACAACACACATAATGTAGTATTTAACCGCGCTATATATATTCACACAAAACGTAGTATTTAACCGCGCTATGCTTCGCGTGTTAAAGATTCTTCCTGATACAAAATAGATTTTTCGCAGTCGGGCAGCTTTTCAGATCGACAAGACAACACAAATAACGTAGTATTTAACTGCGCTATATATATTCACTTATTTATCAAACATCTTCCTCCTCTGACAGTGTAGTTTTCTAATAATTTTAGAGTGAAACTCGAAAGTGAACGTAAAAAATTTCCGTTTTTTAATCTAATACTATTTTTGATTACATGAATGGAGGGAGAAATTCATTAATTTACTCAACTAAAAAATGTTAAATATCAATAAGATTTAACAACAATGGAAACATAATTTTATTTGATACATCTTGCAACATAAACAAGTACATACACTTATTACAAAACACATTACAAAAACAAAACACTACGTGTATCCTTGATATTTGGGCACATTAGATGAACTTGCACCAGGAGGTGGATTACCACCGCCACCCAAACCAGCTGAAGGACATTTATGAAGGTTGTGTCCTCTTAGCGAGCATATGCCACATTTACGCGCATAAACGGTATCACCAACATCCATTTGGTTCCGTATACGCGTTCTCTTTTGCACTTGTAGCTTGTGCAAATAGTCCTTGTTACACAGCATTTTAAATGGTTCCGGCGGCCAATAATGCTCAGCATCCACTGGCTGCAACTGCCCACTATATGTGTTTAAGTATGCAGCAACACTGTATTGCCTATCAACATAGTTGGTTGCCCCTAAACCTGTATGTTGAAAGCACTTCATGGCATGTGAGCACGGCATGTGGTAGATGGTCCATTTCCCACATGAACACAACCTGCTGGCTTCATTTATGGTGTATATATTATTCCCCCGATGTTGATGGATAGCGGTGCGAACTTCAAAAACACCCCGATCGTGATCATACTGTAAAAATGAATGCCAATGTGCTCGCCCCCTGTATTTCTCAAATCTTTTCATCGGTATTGGCATAAATTCAACACCCCTCTCCATCAATTCCGATGCACCTCTATGCCTTTCAACAAACCTCTCCGCCATCTGTTTGAATGTCATCTGGACCATGGCAGTGACAGGAAATCCACGTGCAGACTTCAATAACCTGTTGAAAGACTCCGACACATTTGTAGTCAGGGTTCCCCATCGTCTGCCATCATTAGCATGCAATGTCCACTTGTGAAGCTCATGTCGTATCAACCAATTATAGGCTCTTTCGTCTAACTGCCGGATTGATTCCATGCGCCTCCTGAATTTGCACTGGTGGTGATCAGTTGCAGCCATCCACATTAAATCATGCAAGTCCTTGTTGGGATATTTCTTCTGGAAATTGGCCTTCAGGTGCCTCACACAGTAACGGTGGTATGCATAGGGTTCCTGCCATTCAGGAAAATGCTTTACAGAACTTAATATACCACCATGCCAATCAGATATTAGACAAATACCTGAACGTTGTTTGACAACGTGCTGCTTCAAGTGGTTCAAAAATTGCGTCCACGTCTCTTGGCTTTTATTGGCACAGATGGAAAAAGCTAGTGGAAATATTTGTCCATTGGCATCTACTGCAACGG
The DNA here is from genome assembly GCF_001879085.1 of Nicotiana attenuata. Taxonomy (NCBI): domain Eukaryota; kingdom Viridiplantae; phylum Streptophyta; class Magnoliopsida; order Solanales; family Solanaceae; genus Nicotiana; species Nicotiana attenuata. The sequence continues at coordinate 276,504 of NW_017671272.1, read as the reverse complement.
CGAACAACAGCTTAATATCATACTTTCCATAGACACGAGTATCGTCTATGAAAATTACCGGAAGGCAATGCACAAAACCATCAATTGCTGGTTTAAATGCACAGAACACGTATCTGAATATATATTATGGTATTCCTGCACTCTGCTCAGGCTTCCATTCAACAACAGTCCCGGGGTTAAAGTGTTTCAGTGCGGCCATGTACCTGGGTAGAGATGCAAATGACTTATCCCAGTCACCATAAACAATTTCAAATGCACGTTTGCGCCCGAGATATGCCTTTCTTTTGGTAATAGTACACCCATATTCCTGGTGGATGGATGTAATACACTCTTTGATGTTGTACCCAATGGACACTTCAATGTGTGGAATCAGCTGAAGAGAAATCAAGTCAATATCCAAGTTGAAGTGATTCCCATTGAATGTGTCTATTTCACAAACATTGCCAATATATTTACCCACTTTCCACAACCCTGTTTCCTTCTTGGTCGCACGCAGCATCCAGTGACAACCCGTAAACCATCTACGGCAAACAACCTTGTATACCTCCGGACTTGACTCCCATACTATCATCTCACGACACTCTCTTACGTTGTAAATTTACAAGTCCTGGTTAGGCGAGCTTTATCGGGAAAAAACATGCCCTTTGCCAGCACCGTTGCTCTAGACTCATCCCACATTGCTGTCTGAATTTCATCAAGATCCCTTGTGAGGGCATCCACATCCGGCATACATGGCAAATTATCAAGGTAGGGAATATGCCTTGAATGAAACGGAATGTGGGACTCGTACACTCTTGGTCTAACGGGAGATGGAGCATGCTCCCTCGTCAGCTCAGGTTCGACATTTACTTCCTCCTCATCATCACCCTCGTCAGGGAAGGGTGTGTCATCTCCAGACTCATCGGCTTTGTTTTCATAATTACTATTATCTTCCTGACTCTGCGCATCTGCCAAATCCCGAGTAAATACGTCGTCTACGGGCAACAGAGTGAGGTCAGGACCATTAAGTTGCTCGTTTTCACTGCACAAACAACAAAATAATAAGCTACTCAAATTGATAAATACTTTACATATAGCTATATCACTTCACTTACAAGTTGTAATGTGTTGACATTCCATGATGGACATTATCCTGTTGGTGATGACTCCCGGATGGACCACCGTGATCCAACACAGCAAAACTGCGGATATTCCAACTGGGCGTGGGGTCATAACTTGTGGACGGTACCCTGGAATATATGAGTGTTAATACAAATTCAATACAACAAAAATAAACATCGTAACACAAAGGAAAATTGAAGTTTACCAGTCGGCTTGTAGATTATGTAAAGTATGAGAGAAATTATTTCCTCGCTCCTCGTTCGTCCGTGGAGATAAGTTTAGATCCGGCCAAACTCTTTCAGCCGGAATCTGTTGCGCTAAAACTGCTCCAGAATAACCACCCGATGATTGAGGGATATCTCTGCTTTGCGCAACATCATTACTGCGAACGTCGTCAACCTTCACGTACATTTCCAACATTTTTATCAAAATAAGTTCCCGGTACATCTGGAGTCTCCAGAAAATCTCTCAGAGTTTCATCATCCTCGATGTTAAACTCAGCGTAACAAGCAAGCTCTTGCGGAGTCATAGAATACGGATATCTTTTGGTTATTTTAAGATTCACCGAACGTTTGCTCAAGCTCATTTTATTGCATAACAACGATACCAGTCTATCGTACTCCATTGTAAGTGGCAACTTAACATGACTCTGTGGAGATAAACTATAGCTCACTGAGTTATTCGCCACCACAACCTCACCCCCCTCCCCCCCCCCCCAATATAATGAAACCCTTACTTTTCGCTCTTTAGACATTATGAAAAAAGCTTGAGAATTTAACAACAAGAAAAATTTATCACGAAGTTGGAGTATTTCTAAATGATTTTTCTCAAAACCCTTAACACCTTTAAATAAGGCAATGCCTAATCCGGGGGGGGGGGGGGGGGGTCAAATTTTTGGAAGCAAAACGCAGTTTAAAAGGGCGTTTTACATATTTGAATTATTGTTATATTAGTTAAGCGCAGAAGAGTTATTGGTGGTCCCACAAAACATGTAAAACCCTTTGTTACTGCGTTTTATGTAAAAATGCGTTAATGAACCGTGGTTTACATAGCCGTCTTATCAACTTCCAGGTAAAGCGCGGTATTAAAACGCATTTTATATAAAACGCAGTATTAAACCGTATTTTACCTTAACGTCCCAAACGGTCGTTAAGGTAAAACGTGGTTCATAACCGCGTTTTACATATTTTGATAACTAAGTTTTTTTCCACCTAAAAAAGTATTTTGAGTCCAAAAAGACAACATTTCGGTTCCGGAATCTCATTTATTAGCATGGATAAATACCTCTTCTGAGGGGACTACATTTTTCTCGATGCACGTGTACATCAGAGTCCTGTTTCCTCGAGGAGGTACAACATCATCCATCATCCTCTCCTAAATTTTCAATCAAATTTCAGCAACTTGATTATACTTACTGACCCATGTCCTTGCATTCAACACCAGATTATCTTATCCTACGTACGGTGGTATAAAGGAGGTTTTCAACATGTAATCATTTCTGTAAGGCATCACATCACAGGATATAGTTATCGATATAGTGTATTATCGATCCGATAGGTCGTTTTGAGTACTATCTTCTTTTTTTGTGTTTCGAGATTTTTCATAGCTCAATTTAATGATTTATGACTTATCTGCATGGCCCTTGTCGATTTCTAAAAAGTTTATATGTAAAAATTTGAAGAAAATGTGATTTCTGACTTTAAAAAAATGACTATAGTTGACCACGATCAATCCTTTTGGTAAACGACCTCGGATCGGTATTTTGACAATTCAGGTAGGTTCGTATGATAATTTTAGGCTTGTACGCATGTTGGTTTGGGATCCCAGTTGACCCGAGGCCGTTTCGGCGCATTATGTAAAATTTGAAAAAATGAGTTTTGAACTTGAAAATCTTAAGTTTTAGTGATCGATTCTTGAATTTAGAAGCTATTTTAATGATTTGAGCTTGCAAGCGAGTTTGTATAATATTATTACAGTTGCAAGAATGTCCGGATTGGAGCCCGAGGGGCTCAGGTGAGAGTCGGATGGTTTGGGATAGCTTAAGGAGTGCTGGTGTTGATATCCTGCAGATCTCGCATTTGCGAGGTTTTGCTCGCAAATGCGAGTATCTCTTTTGCGAGGGATGTCTCGCATTTGCGAAGATGGGCTGGGGATTGAGCACTTCGCTTTTGCGAAGTCTGTGTTGCATTTGCGGATGGGGATTCATCACATTTGCAACACTGAGCATTGTTTGGGCAGCTTCGCAAATGCGAAGCTTTGTTCACCTTTTGCGAGGGAGGGGGCCTTCGCAGATGCGAAGGTTTTGTCGCTTTTGCGAACAATGATTCGCATTTGCAGACGTTGCAATTGCGGACAAGACTTCATAATTGCGATAACTAAATGGCTCAGACATTATTCGCTTTTGCGAATAGTGATACACATTTGCAGACGTTGCAATTGCGGACAAGGCTTCGTAACTGTGATATCTGCAGCTAGGTAAAATGTGGGAATTTCGAACTTAGCTTATTTTACACTATTTTTGAGACCTAGACTCCATAAAGGCGAGTTTTGGAGAGCAATTTATTCCCAAATTATATATGTTAGTAACCTTAACTTGTTTTTGTAAAATTTTAATTACTTTTTCATGAATTTCACCATCAAATCTAAGAATTTTAAAGTAGAAATTGGGGATTTTTGGTAGCATTTAGGGATTTTGTAAAACTGAGATTTAGACCTCAAATTGAGGTTGCATTTCGAAATAAACCATATATTCGGGGTCGGGCTGAATAGGTAATCGGGTTTGGGTCATAATTTCGAATTTCGACCACGTGGGCCCGCGTTGACTGTTTCAATTATGTTAAATTTTCTAAAGCTTATTTTGACCTATTTGAACAAGAATTGACAGATATGGGTGGTTTGGAGTCTTGTTCTAAAAAAAGGCCGTGTTGGATGTTGACTGTGATCCGGAAAGAGGTAAGTGTCTTGGTTAAACTTAATTTGAGAAAAATAGGGTAGAATCGAGTCTATTTTCTATGTGATCTATGTGCTGGGGGTGGCGTATATGCAAGATGACGGACGTATATGTGTTGTCCATGGGATAAGTATGCGGGTAGAATTAATTAGTCTTACTTGTTCCGTGCTACTTTGTATTTTATGTTTCCCATTCTTTAGATAGATTGTTTAATTCTTTAATTTCTCGTATTCATGTTATTTTCTATGTTGAGATTATTGAGATATTGGTGTTGAGATTGTTGAAGTGTTAATTGGTTGTTGGTGCTAATTGTAGGAAGATTCTTATATGACGAGTTGTGTTCAAACACTATTGTTGACGTTGAATTCGCTTCCCACCTTTCTTGGTATTGTCTTGTATGTGATGCTTGGTGAGGAAGAGTGAAAATGCACAAAGGGTATTGTCGTACTTGTGAGGAAGAGTGAAATGCACGAAGGGTGTTAACGTGCTTGTGAGGAAGAGTGATTGTGCACGAAAGGTATTTCTGTGCCTTATTTATATATTGATATTGTCGCATGAAGTGTACTTCCGTGCCTAAGTGAACGTGAGGATATGCACTTAGGGTATTTTCATTCTTGTTTTTATATTATGATGTGAGGATGAGAGTAAAAACACAAAGGGTGATGCCGTGTGGTTTTGTTAATTTCATTGCTCTTACTTCAATATTTAGAATGTGGACTTGGCTTTGTGGCTTCGTTATTTACTTTTGAGAGAGGCTTACTCAGTGACACTTTAATTTATGTTTCCATTTATTATCCCTTTACTTGTGTACTTGTTATCCCTTTCACATGACCTTATTCCGTTGTAATATTTGATACTTTATTTGTTATCTCATTACTTCATGATATATAACTGCACATTTATTGTAGGTATTTTGTCTTAGTCTTGTCACTACCTCGTCAGGTTAGGATCGATATTTATTGAGTGTATTGGGTCGGTTGTACTCATACCACACTTTTACACTTCTTGTGCATATCCAGATCTTGGTACTTGCGGAGTCCTGAGAGGTGCTTAGCAAATACTAGACGGGTGATTAGAGGTAGAGCTGCATTTCGTTCGCATGCCTTAGAGTCACCTACCTATTTCTGTTGTACTGTTTCTACTTTTCTGTCATGACTCAAAATCTAACCTTAAGGATCGTGATGACACCTAATCCCTAAGACTAGGTAAGCCTATTACATAGTAAGATTTAACATAACCATACACCAACTTAAATATTAATAAAAATGGAAAAGTACCATAATGACCAAAAGAGGAATACAACAGTCACATAAATCTCCAAAACCCGGTAATACTGAGTCATAAGCTCTACAGAGAGTACACTAAAATCTCAAAATACAACACTGTTTGGGATACAGTTAAACAGTAGCGTAAATGAAGTAAGATGGATAGTCCAAGGCCTGTGAACTGAACAACGGGTATACCTTGAAGTCTCCAACCGCAAGGGCACAACTCTCTAATAGCTAACACAATCTGAAGTACCTAGATCTGTACAAAAATGTGCAGAAGCGTAGTATGAGTACACCACAATCAGTACCCAGCAAGAATCAAGACTAACCTCGATGGAGTAGTGGCGAGGTTCAAGTTAGGACACTCACTAGTCAAATAACTTGTGCATAAAATATCAAGACCGGCAACAGGAAGAATAACACAAGGCAATAATTGTAATCTTTTCAATACAAGTGATACCAATTTAAAACAAATAAGGGTCCAGTTTCGACAATGAGTCGTCAAATAGAATCACACACATATGGGACCTCGTGCCCACATTATCAATAACCCTCTCATGACAAAGACCTCGTGACACCACATAAGTCACACTCGCACGGCAAAAACCATGTGCCACGATATAAGTCACACTCACACGGTAAAGACCTCGTGCCGCGATATAAGTCACACTCACACGGTAAAGATCTCGTGTAACCACATATATCGTACTCGTGTCAATTACTAATAGCATGTTCAAGAGGAATTTATCAAGAACCAAATAAAGTAAAACATGATAACGACTTTATTTTGTTACTTCAATCCGTTATGTTACCAACAACTCAACAGAATATGAGATGGCAACTCCATGTAGGTAAATGCATCTTGGAAACCAAATCATCAAGTAATAATAGAGACGCAGATTAGCACATTGTAAACAGCGCAACCACGTAAAAATGCATGAAACACACAAAGAAGTCATAAGCACAAACAAGAATATTCGTTTTTCACCACCACACACAAATTACCAATAAAATGCTCTAGGCCATTACATGTCATCCCCACATATCCACCATTATCTCATCGCCTGCGCAACAATAAAGTAAATGGCCGCTTTATCTCGCCACATACATATTAACAATTATCCCATTTTATTTCGTCACGTGCGCAACCCGATATATATAGCCCAACTTGTCTCGATGCATGCAATATCAACAATAAAAATAGCACGACAGAAACCTCGTGCAAACACCCGGTCAATACGCCTAACAAGTCCACATGTGCCATAATCATAACAACACAACAAGCCAACAATTGTCATCATGACATAAACTCATAATCTGCCAACGCAGTGCACAAGGACAAACTAAAAAAGTTGCAGATGGATGTTCAACATATAAGCATGAAAACTAACTCAAATCACTGACAATCTTACAAATGTCCAACTTAGCCAATTTAGGAAACACAATCCAATAGCATGATCTCTAACTTGGAACACGAACTGAAGTAATCATTCAAAGTGAATGCACGTAGAGCAAAGACCTTTCAATCAAAATAAAGCGATAAGAGCAACCTCGGGTCAAATCCTGTCATAAATCATACATATGACCGTGTACATACTCTTTACCTTGTGTACACATCGATCACACATATCTCAAATAACCAAGTAAGCCGAATCATAAGAGGTAATTTCCCCACACAAGATTAGGCAAGATACTTACCCCAAAAGTGTTACGCCCCGCAATATTACGTCGATATTTCGTACCGCAGTATTATATTACGATGATGTTATGCTTTGCAATATTAAATTACGACGATGTTGCACCCTGTAGTATTGTACGTTGAATTTGTCGTTGTTACATCTCGTGTTTTCATACGTTAAAGTTTTGTCTTCAGTTAATCGATGTAGACTCGGGGATGAGATTATCTTGAGGTTAACGTATTCATGCCATTTATAACAAGCAATAAGTAAGTGTCACGAAGGATAAAGGGTACACGAATTAAAGAAAACGAGCTTCGTCGGAGGTGGCCGATTTGGGATAAAATACGAGTCGGGCGATAATACCCGATAATTATGGACTAGTACCATGCAAGGTACCATATGACCACAGTAGTATGATGTATAAAGTATAATAAAAATAAGTAGAATTTTAAATAATTTGAAATAATTTTTAATTATGCGGGTAATTGGTTAATTATCTGGTAACGGGACATTACCTAATTGACTAATAAGGGGATAAAGATTAATAACTTCCCCCAAAAACGTGGCAGCATGAAAGCCTACCAAACATATGACTAAGTAGTCATATAGGCTTAGTGTCCATTTAAAGATTATGAGACACTTACGTCTAAGTAAGACTTACCAAGCTTAGTTCATAACATTACAAAATTTAGTGTCTTCGTAAGTCCTATTCAGGACACATTCAAACGAGAACTGGTTTCAGTTTCATAAGACCTTAAGGTTCAACCTCCATCCAGCAAGATTTCAATAAAATTCTTGCAACCAAATAATTCCAACGAGAATTGTTAGAACTATAGCAACGTAAAATTGTGAGGTTCTAAAGGAGTATGGTGCAATCTTTTTCAAGAAATATTATACGAATTTTTCTCTACTCCGGGTATGTTAAGGCTATCCCTTCTTTCTTTTTGGCATGATCCATATAATACAAATGAAACGAGCAAAATACGCAAATTTTATAAATGACTCTATTCATAGAAATATTAGGGGTGTCTATATTCTTGATTTCCCATGTGAATTATTATTATATCTTCTGTTCATGGGTCTCAGAAAAATACGTATTTGATAAAGTTTATCCGAAAGATATATTGATTGTGTGTGTGTGTGTGTGCGTGTGTGTGTGTGTGTATGGGATACGGGAAAAGATTATGGCATTATATACGCACCACCACCTGATCAGCTGGTATACGTTGATGATTTGCCCCCAATGACCGAGATGATATGATGGGATGCCCTCAGAGGCTTGATAATGTTATGAACGCATATACCCATGCATGGTATGACATTTATACGCATATGCACGACATTATAATATTAAATGATTCACAGAGTTATTCGGATATACATGTTGAGTCTTTTACTCCATGTTTCTCTCATGTCTACTAATTACTGATTTTCATTCCTTACATACTCGGTACATTATTTGTACTGAGGTCCCTTTTGCTTGGAGACCTGTGTTTCATGCCCGCAGGTCCTGATAGACAGGTCGAGAGTCCTCCAAGTAGGCTATCAGCTCAGCGGAAGGTGTTGGTGCGCTCCATTTGCTCCGGAGTTGCTTCTTTGGTCAGTATGGTTAGTACATGTAAATTGATTGGTATGGCGGGACCCTGTCCCGACCTTTATGATATTATGTATTCTTAGAGGCTTGTAGACAGATATCATGTATACGGATAGTTGTACGGCCTTGTCGGCCTATGTTTCGAGTATATAAAGAATCATGCCGGCCTTATAGGCCCGTACTTCATATGTATAAGTTTGTATTCCCTCATGCTTTACTCCGGTTCATTTACCTATGATAGAATTATATGAAAGATACGTTATGTTGGTACTCGATTGAGTAAGGTACCGGGTGCCCATCGCGGCCCATCGATTTGGGTCATGACAAAAGTGGTCTCAGAGCAGTTCTGTCCTAGGGAGTCTACAAGTCGTGTCTAGTAGAGTCTTGTTTATGGGTGTGTCGTGCACCACACTTATAAGTAAGAGGCTACAGGGCATTTAGGACTGTCACTCTTTCTTCTTACTCTAGATCGTGTGGTAGAGCTCAGTTGTAAGAATTCAAATTCCTAACTTCTATTTTATTCGTAATAAGACGAGACCTACATTTAGAATGACGATTGGTAAAAGACATGGCTATGGAAGAGTTGGGTCAGAGGAACTCGAATTTGCATCATGCTTATGATAAGTAAATGTGAGATCTTTAGCGGATCATGTGCGTACTGAAAGGTGTAAGCATCTTGATAAGGAGTCTTGAGGCAAGAATACCTATCCACCTTAATGGTGAAAGATAATGAGAGATTCAGAAGATAAATACAAGTTTCAACAAGCAAAAGAAACAAGATGAAGAAGAGTACGAGGCGCGCAGTTAATGATGGTTAACAGTGTTTATAATTCAGGCAGAGAAATATAAGCTTTTTGAGTTGTATTCAACAGTAACAGAGGTATGTACGATTGGCCGTACTCATCTCAGTTATGCCCTATGGGGGCTAACAGGTGCAGTTTAAGAAAAGGACGGAACATCAGGATCCGGCTGGGGTTAGAGTAACCCAAAATGGTGAATGGATTGTTTGTGTTAGTTGACATTTCTGAAGAGTATTACAAATGTGCTAATAGATATTCTTGTGAGACACCCAGATGGTGCACGCTAGAATATTACAATTAGATGCGAATACTAGCATGAAAAAAAAATTAAAAAAAAATCAGAAGATAGGCACTGAAAGCCTGGAAGGGATAAATATTACCTTAGTGTGACTCTCGTCCCTAGTAAAGCAAGGACGTTGAGCAACCCGAAGAGCCGATGGATGAAGCAAGGGGAGCAAAAAGCAAAAGAATGTCTTGCTGAATTTTTCACAAGAAAGGGATAGGTAGAAATACTAGCAGAGTAATGAGAAGAGAGATAAGGAAGAATTATGAGTAAGATGCGATACATAGACGACAACGGTAGATCAAAAAGATGACGGTAGTACCGGGTCCATAGTCAGGTGAAGGAAGAGACGAGAGGTGATAGGCCTTAAGACAACAAAAGAGTATAGGCCATAAAGTTATATCCTCATTTCAAGAAGTAAGTTCGTGACTCTAACGTGATTGCCAATAGGAAAAGCTAGACCCCAGAATAATAGAGATCAGTATAGACTGGTAAACAAGATAAAGTAAACATGAATTAGGGATTTAGTAATTTGATAATGGTCGACATCATGAGAATTTCAGATTTCGTACCGGCAATAATAAAATGGACAACAGAAGAAGATTCATGAAAAATTCAGAGAATGGTCATTCAGGAAGACGCTTCTCTAAAGTAAGCGATGTGAGCAAAATTAAGCTTAAGGGACTGTATGTGCCAGTTATAGTAATTGTCACCTCGCAAGTAAGGAATTTCGTTATCCTTAGTACAGAAGGATTACCGCAAGGAGAGTAAGGGTCATCGATGATGTGAAAGGATTCCAAAAATGAAGAGGTAGAACATCTATAGGCAGATTGTCGTAGCTCCAACTCTTAGTACTCCCTAAAGGGGGGGGGGGAATATGGAATGGCGTGACATTACGTCAGAATTAAGTGGTTCTAGTAATTATGGAATGGTAAAGGAAGAATGCGATAAAATGAAAAGGGGATGAGATTGCACTTAAATCCTACACATATGCTATGATACCAGAGCATTATGCAAACACGACGTCAGGGAGAGGAAGTAAGGGTTCCTGCCTGAGATATTATTGATTAATAAGGAGCCAGTGCGAGAGGTAAGTTAAGACAATGGAAATGACCCAAAAAAAGAGTACGTGGAATATTGATACGGGAATGGGCCAACAAGCAATTAGTAGTTGATTCAAGAAGAGCCTAGCTATGGCCAGACTAGAGAATATAGACAAATCAATAGATCGTGCAAGATAAACATAGGGAACCCCAATATGGGGAATTCAGCCTCACAGTTATGACATTGTGATCTTTGAAAAATATCTATATAGGAGTTGGGGAAGTTAAAAAGGTACCGTATGAGTGTTATAGAAATAAAAGAAAGTGCCACCGTGAAAACAGCAGAAACATTAGTTCAGGAGTAACCCTACAAGCACAAGGGCGTGGAGATAAGTAACTACGGGTAATTATAGGCGAAGAAGAACATCAAAAATTCCGTCAGGCATACAATGTGATAAGCTCGCAGCCTTACAAGAGTCAGAGGATCCCCCCCCCCCTATGTATCACAATGAAAGACTAGTTGAGGAAATAAGGAAGAAGGCTTCCCCACCAAAGCACAACGACCTAAAGAGGAAATGGTCGTGTAACAATAGTCTCACAACAACATTGGAAGCAATCCAAAGGAAAGTGGCACCTACCGTGGCTAATAAACGGGAAGTAAAATTAAAAGTAATATTCGAGATCATATGAGTTGTATGAAAACTCTGGCATGTGTGGGCACTAAGATAAGCTAAGTTTGGACGCAACACAGGTGCAGAAAGACCAGGAACAGCAATAGCTTACCTTGAAAGAAAGCTAAGATGGAATGAAAGACATTATTCGATCAATGATCCAGAGTTGGTTACATTATGAACGCACTTAAGGGTTCGGAGTTTATACATGCAGCATATACAGCCGTAGAAGATTCTGGTATACGTTAAAAGAAAGAATTGAGCCCAGGTCATAAACGAAGGATTAAATTGTTAAAGGATTGTATCATGCATATTCCTCAGCGCCCATAAACGGCTAAACAGAATAACTAATACCATGAACCTCAGAGCAGGAGATAATTTAAGCCGGCATAAAGGCCGATCAGAAGAAGGAGGAAACTAAAGAGTTACATCAACGGAGTAAATCAGGAATTCGGTTATTGGACCCAGAAATTATAGAAATCGTGATTGAGAATATTGCAGAAGTACTCTTACTATCAAAGGTACAAGGGAGATATTACAACAACCATATTCTATAACGGCTCTACGATAAAGGCAGTTAGAAGAAGTACTAGCCTCATAAGAAGTCAGTATGAAGCTCCCACCGAATTGTGTATGCCTAGAGGTGCAAGTATTATAATAGAGCTTCAAGTTGTGAACGTGAATTATACCTATGTGGAAGGTAGGTCATGAAAGAGATAGAAGATACGATGCAATATTTTAAGGTAAGAAAGGAAATGGGAAACAACATACAAGATACTCAAAATGCAGAAGGTCGTGAATAGTCCATACTGCGGATAAAAGGCTAGAAGTGCGGGGATTCGGTATCCAGGAATGATAGCAGCATCGTCAGTGGAATACTTCCCAACCTATGGTTTCTAAGTACCGAAAGGTCTAATTAGAGAGTAAAAGAAGAGTTAGGGATGATGCGGTGTCTCGCTTGATGTTCCAGAAAATGCATGGGAATTGATCGCAAGCTAAAATATGATAGAACGATAAGGTTTTAGAAAGACAAGAGTAAGCATAAGGAGAAGGCAAGTGAGAAGGTGACGAAAATGGATAAGTCCTCGGGATTAAACCTGTGAAAACAAAGGAGCTGATGGTTCCTCTAAGTCATAGAAAGCTCAATATAGCCTGAATGAACTCAAAGGAGTCTTTGACTAATAGCATTTAGAAGAGATGGAATGCTGTAGAATGGGGGTGTGATTATGATAGATAAAGGACGACGTTTGGGCTTCGATTAAGTAATGGTCTGACGGAAAAAAAAGGATTTCATGAATTGGACAGGATTAAAATAGCCACGTAAGGCGAGTTACACTGGGATGCTATGTAATACGGTTATGGAAGTATAATATTGTATCACCCAGGTGGATCAAATATTCCATGATGCAACGTAAGCCCTAGTGGCAATATACTATGTAAAAAATTTCAAGTTATCAATAGATGATTGTAGATCAACATTGAGGTGAATCAACAATGGATGGGTAATGGGCCATCAGTCTTAAGATGAACAGTAATGAAGAAACGTTAAAGGATTTAGCTTTATGCATATAGGATAAGCAACGAGAGTAACCTGGAGTTCGGTAGAAGACCTCATTAACGATAAATCGAAGTAAGCATTTTGGTATAATATGGCCTACTTAGATGTAGTAAAGCTAATAACGCCCAAAGGGACAACTTGACATAATTTTGTATATGTTCACAAAGTGAAGCCTAGAGATTGGCTAAAAGCTGGAAGGGAAGAGAAAAGTCAAGCGCACATACAAAGTTAGAGTCGTAAAGGCAGCATGATAGAAGGTAGCAATAGTTACGAGATTAAAAGGATTCCGACTACAAGTCGTAGAGGCGTAAAGGGGGGAATGCTCTGGCCTTTGGGATTCATTCACAGAACAATCGCCTAGATGGCAGACGAGTACTAAAGTATTCGCAAGACCTATGGGTTATGAGAATGATAAGAGCATTAGTCAACATACGAGGACGAATGTTCCAAAGGGAGGAATGATGTTACGCCCCGCAATATTACGTCGATATTACGTCCCGCAGTATTATATTACTATGATGTTACGCTTCGCAGAATTAAATTATGACGATGTTGCACCCTATAGTATTGTACGTTGAATTTGTCGTTGTTACATCTCGCGTTTTCATACGTTAAAGTTTTATCTTCAGTTAATCGACGTAGACTCGGGGATGAGATTATCTTGATGTTAACGTATTCATGCCATTTATAACAAGGAATAAGTAAGTGTCACGAAGGATAAAGGGTACACGAATTAAAGAAAATGAGCTTCGTCGAAGGTGGCCGATTTGGGATAAAATACGGGTCGAGCGATAATACCCGATAATTATGGACTAGTACCATGCAAGGTACCATATGACCACAGTAGTATGATGTATAAAGTATATTAAAAATAAGTAATTTGAGATAATTTTAAATTATGCGAGTAATTAGTTAATTATCGGGTAACGGGACATTATCTAATTAACTAATAAGGGGATAAAGATTAATAATTTCCCCCTAAAACGTGGCAGCATGAAAGCCTACCAAACATATGACTAAGTAGTCATATAGGCTCAGTGTCCATTTAAAGATTATGAGACACTTACGTGTAAGTGTAAGACTTACCAAGCTTAGTTCATAACATTACAAAATTTAGTGTCTTCCTAAGTCCTATTCAAGACACTTTCAAACGAGAATTGGTTTCAGTTTCATAAGACCTTACGGTTCAACCTCCATCGAGCAAGATTTCAAAAAAAATTCTTGCAACCAAACAATTCCAACGAGAATTGTTAGAACTATAGCAACGTAAAATTGTGCGGTTCTAAAGGAGTACGGTGTAATTTTTTTCAAAAAATATTATATGAATTTTTCCGTACTCCAGATATGTTAAGGCTATCCCTTCTTTCTTTTTGGCATGATCCATATAATACAAATAAAACGAGCAAAATACGCAACTTTTATAAATGAATCTATTCGTAGAAATATTAGGGGTGTCTATATTCTTGATTTCCCATGTGAATTATTATTATATCTTCTGTTCATGGGTCTCAGAAAAATACGTATTTGATAAAGTTTATCCGAAAGATATATTAATTTTCATGGCATTCCGAGAAAATCTTATTAACGTATTTCTTATGCATTTCATGCATTTTTACATGTACGTTGACCCATGACCAGATGGCGTTATATATATATATATATATATGAGATTTGGGAAAAAGTTATGGTATTATATACGCACCACCACCTGATCAGCTGGTATACGTTGATGATTTGCCCACAATGGCCGAGATGATATGATGGATGCCCTCAGAGGCTTGATAATGTTATGAACGCATATACCCATGCATGGTATGACATTTATACGCATATGCACGACATTATAATATTAAATGATTCACAGAGTTATTCAGATATACATGTTGAGTCTTTTACTCCATGTTTCTCCCATTCTACTAGTTACTGATTTTCATTCCTTACATACTTGGTACATTATTTATACTGACGTCCCTTTTGCCTGGGGACGGTGCGTTTCATGCCCGCAGGTCCTGATAGACAGGTCGAGAGTCCTCCAAGTAGGCTATCAGCTCAGCGGAAGGTGTTGGTGCGCTCCATTTGCTCCGGAGTTGCTTCTTTGGTCAGTATGGTTAGTACATGTATTGATTGGTATGGCGGGACCTTGTCCCGACCTTTATGATATTATGTATTCTTAGAGGCTTGTAGACAGATATCATGTATACAGATAGTTGTACGGCCTTGTCGGCCTATGTTTCGAGTATATAAAGAATCATGCCGGCCTTATAGGCCCGTACTTCATATGTATAAGTTTGTATTCCCTCATGCTTTACTCCGGTTCATCTACCTATGATAGAATGATATGAAAGATACGTTATGTTGGCACTCGATTGAGTAAGGTACCGGGTGCCCGTCGCGGCCCATCGGTTTGGGTCGTGACAAAAAGTCCTCAATCAAAACTCTAAAATTGCTTTTCCTTTAAATCATCTCAGCTCGAATCTATCCAAAAATGACTTAATAATATCAAACAATGTAAGAGAAACCAATTTCGATTAACAAAATTAAGATCTTTACACATTCCCCAAAAGTCAACCCCGGGCTCGCCTGGTCAAAACCCGAGTCAAAGGCTTGATCTTGACTACCCATAACCTCACGAGTCCAAATATTTATTTGGTTTTCACCTCCTCCAAATCGAATCTTAAATCCCAAATTTTTATTTTTCAAAACATAATCAAAATCCGTAAATATTTCCTTCAAATCTCATGGATTAGATGTTAAAATTCATAAATAATCATGTTATAATATCAAAAGTGAGTCAAAATCACTTACCCAATAGCTTTGTATGAAAATTCTCTCCAAAAATCATATCCTACCAAGTCTAGAGCTCAAAAATGTGATAAAATGAGACTCAGTCTGAAATCCCAACCTTAAAACCAGCCACAAATGTCGCATTTGTGATCAGGGATACTTCGCAAATGCAAAGTTCCCTCCCCCCCCCCCCCAGTAGCCCACCACAAAAGCAACACACATCTAGCAAAAGCGAACACGGACTCCTTCGCAAAAGCGACAGTTTGGTCGCAAATGCGATCACCCCTTGCCCAAATGCTCATCGCAAATGCAATCAATGTGTTCACAAATGCGAACTATCAACCCCCCAGCCCACCTCGCAAATGTGATTTCCTCCTCGAAAATGCTAGGTCCACAAATGCGAACATGATCTCGCATTTGTGAGACCTGCAGCATCAACCCAACACCAGCAAAATTGGACCTCACACAAAATACTCTGGAACGCGTCTGAAACTCACCCCAACCCCCCGGGGCTCTACACAAACATACACAGAAGTACATAAACATCATACAAATTTGATGGCGAGATCAAAACATTAAAATAACATAAGGAACCACGAATCGAACACAAAAACACATAGAATTCACAATGAAACTCAAGAATCGCTAGAATCACAACCAAGCGTCCGATTTTTACCAAACCAACTCAAAATGACACCAAATTTTGCACACAAGTCACAAATGACAAAGAAAACTTAGTCCAAATCCTAAAACCAAAATACAAACCCGGTAGCCACAAAGTAAACCCATGGTCAAACTTAAGAAATTTCAAAACCTTCAAATTGCGAACTTTCAGAAAAAATAGCCAAATCAACCTAGGAACCTCCGAATACAATTTCGAGCATACGCTTAGGTCCAAAATTACCATACAAACCTAACGGAACCATCAAAACTCCGATCCAAGGTTAAACACATAGAAGTCAAACTTGGTCAACCCTTTCAACCTAAAGATTCTAAATTGAGAATCATTCTTCCAAATCAAATACCGAACCAGACAAAAACTAAAACCGACCATACACGTAATTCGTATTACATCATATAAAGCTACTAGACCTTAAATCATCAAACAAAATGCAAATGCTCAAAACGACCGGTCGGGTCGTTATATTTTTCAAATAATATTGTAATTCTTTCAAAATAGTGTATGTAGTAAACTCTAGAAGCTCATGTACTTATGACTCCACATCTTGGGATGGTTTGCATAGATATTGGTTCTAGACTTATTACGTATACCTTTCTATTTTCTTTTACTTTATATTATTATCTTGTCGTTAGTCGTAAATTGCAATTCCTTTCGTATTATCTGTTGTGTGTTAGTTTGCCTAGAAAGCGGTGTTGGGCGCCATCACGACCGACTGGTTGAGATTTTGGATCGTGACAAGTTTTTATCATAGACCTAGATTACATAGGTCTCACAAGTCATGAGCAAGCTTAATAGAGTCTTGAGGATCGAAATAAAGATGTCTGCACTTATCTTCTAGAGGCTATAAAGATTTAGGAAACTTCACCGTCTTTCTTTCTCTATCGTGTGAATTTATTCTATCATTAAGTTTGAATCATTCTTCTCTTATTTTCTCATAGATGGTGAGGACGCATACGTCATCCGTAGCTGATCAGGAGCCATAGCCCCGGCTTGCAGCCACTACCAGGGGTAGGGGCCGGGGCTGAGGTAGAGCTAGAGGTAAAGGCATATTTCAACCTAGAACGCGTGCATCGGCAACCTTTGTCGAGCATCAGATAGAGAAAGATGATGAGATCCCTGTTCCGATAGAGCTAGTGGGACCAGCTCAGGTCCCAAAGGGGTTCATCGCTACCCCAGTGCTTCAGGATGCCTTATTCCGCATGGTTAGTCTCATGGAGAGTATAGCTCAGGCCGGTGTGTTACATGTGGAACCAGCTATTTCTCAGGCGGGAGAGGAGCTCAGACACCCACTACTTATAATCCAGAGCAGATGGCTCATGGTGATAAGACCTCATCAATTCTACCACTTGGGGTGGCTCGACTTTTGCATTGATTTAGTTCCTGGCACACGGCATATTTCTATTCCACCATACCGTATGACTCTAGTTGAGTTTAAAAAATTGAAAGATAAATTGCAGGATTTGTTTGACAAAGGGTTTATCAAACCGATTGTTTCACCTTAGGGTGTGCCGATGTTGTTTGTTTAGAAGAAGGAAGGATCAATGAGGATGTACATAGATTATCGGCACTTAAACAAGGTCACTATCAAGAACATGTATTTTTTGTCTAGGATCGATGATTTATTTGAGTAGCTTCAGAGCGACAAGGTATTTTCCAAGATTGATTTGAGATCTGGCTAACATCAGGTGAAGATTAGGGCATTGAATGTCCCTAATACAGCTTTTAGGACTCGATATGGTCACTACGAGTTCTTGGTGATATTATTTGTCTTGACTAATGCTCTAGAAGCCTTTATGGATTTGATGAACCGAGTGTTCAAGCCTTATCTAGATTCCTTCGTGATTGTCTTCATTGACGATATTCTGGTTTACTCTCATAGTAGAGAGGAGCATGAGCAGCACCTGCGAATTGTACTTCAAACCTTGAAGGATCATCAATTACATGACAAGTTTTATAAGTGTGAGTCCTGGTTAGACTCGATTGCCTTTTAAGGTCATGTTGTGTCTTCCGAGGGTATCAAGGTAGACCCTAAGAAGATAGAGGTAGTTCAGAACTGGCCTAGACTTACTTTATCTACAGAGATTCAGAGCTTCTTGGGTTTGGCGGGCTACTATTGCCAGTTCGTGGAGGGGTTTCGTCTATCTCAGACCCATTGACCAAGTTGACCCAGGATGGTGCTCTTTTTAGATGGTCCGACGAGTGTGAGAAGAGCTTTCAGAAGTTCAAGACTACCTTGACTACAACCCTAGTGTTGGTGTTACCCACAGGTTCAGGATTTTATACTATGTATTGTGATGCATCGCATATTGGACTTGGCGCGGTATTGATATAGGATGGTAGAGTGATTGCCTACGCGTCTCGTCAGTTCAAGGTCCATAAGAAGAACTACCTGTGCTTGATTTGTAGTTGGCAGTCATTGTTCACGCGCTCAAGATTTGGAGGCACTATCTATACCATTCCATGCAAGGTCTACACCGACCATCGAATTCTCCAGCATCTATTCAAACAGAAGGATCCTAATTTGAGGTAGCGGAGATGGTTAGAGTTATTGAAAGATTATGATATTACCATATTATATCAACCGGGGAAGGCCAATGTGGTGGCCGACGCCTTGAGTAGGAAGGTAGAGAGCATAGGCAGTTTGATATTTATACTGGCAGGGGAGAGGCCATTAGCCATGGATGTTCAGGCTTTGGCTAACCGGTTCGTGAGGTTAGATATTTCGGAGCCTAGTAGGGTTCTTGATTGTTTTGTGGCCCAGTCATCTTTGTTGGAGCGTATCAAGGCTCGCCAGTTTGATGAGCCTCACTTGTTGGTGTTGAAAGACACGGTGCAGCAAGTTGGTGCCAAGGAGGACAGTGGTTGGAGATGATTGTATCATGCCGCTTCAGGGTCGAATTTGTGTTCTGAATGTTGATGGGTTGAGGGAGTTGATCCTTGAGGAGGCCCAGAGTTCGTGGTATTCCATTCACCTTAGGTGTCACGAAGATATATCATGACTTGAAGCAGTACTATCGGTGGCGAAAGATGAAGAAAGACATCGTTGGTGATACCGGAGTGGAAATGAGAGCGCATCACTGTGAACTTTGTGGTAGGCTTACCACGGACCTTGAGAAAGTATGACGTTGTTTGGGTTATTACGGACCGGTTGACTAAGTCCGCACACTTTATTCCGGTGATGACATCCTGTTCTTCAGAGCGATTGGCTCAGATTTACATCCGGAAAATTATCTGCCTGTATGGTGTGCCTATTTAAGTCATTGTAGATCATGGCACGCAGTTCACTTCACACTTTTGGAGAGTTGTGCAGCATGAGTTGGGCATTCGGTTCGAGCTGAGTACCGCATTGCATCCTCAGACGGACGGAAAGTCGGAGCATACCATTCATATTTTGGAGGATATGTTGTGGGCATGCTCTATGGATTTTGGGGGTTAGTGGGACCTGTTTTCACCTCTAGCGTAGTTCGCCTACAACAACAGCTATCAGTCAAGCATCCAGATGGCTTCATACGAGGACTTATATGGGAGTTGATTTCATTCTCCGGTTGGATAGTTTGAGCCTGGTGAAGCTAGATTATTGGGCACAAATTTTGTTCGTGATGCTTTGGAGAAGGTGAAAGTGATTCAGGAGAAGCTTTGTACAACTCAATCCAGGCAAAAGAGTATGCGGACCGGAAGGTTCGAGATGTGGCTTACATGGAAGGTGAGAAGGTTCTTTTCCGAGAGTCGCCTATGAAGGGCGTGATGCGATTTGGGAAGAAGGGCAAGTTGAGCCCGAGGTTTATTGGCCCGTTTGAGATCTTGGAGAGAGTTGGGGATTTTTTTATAGGCTTGCATTTCCTCCTCGCCTAGCAGGGGTTCATTCGGTATTTTCACGTTTTCATGTTACGGAAGTACCATGAAGATAGGTCACATGTTTTAAACTTCATCATGATGCAGCTTGATGAGAATTCGACCTACGAGGAAGAGCCAGTGGCTATTCTAGACCGGCAGGTTCGGAAGTTGAGATCTAAAGACATTCCTTCTGTGAAAGTGCATCAGAGAGGTGAGCCGATTGAGGAGTCTACTTGGGAGTCCGAGTATGATATGAGGAGTAGCTACCCGAACATTTTTGCTAGTCCAGATACATCTCTATGTCCATTTGAGGACGAACATTTCTTTTAGAGGTGGAGAATATAACCACTCGATAGGTCGTTTTGAGTACTAGCTCCCTTTTTTGTGTTTCGAGACTTTTTCATAACTAAATTTGATGATTTATAACTTGCTTGCGTGGTACATGTCGATTTCTGAAAAGTTTATATGTGAAATTTTAAAGAAAATATGATCTTTAACTTTAAAAATGAGTAAAGTTGACCACGGTCAACGTTTTTGGTAAATGACCTCGGATCGGTATTTTGGTGATTCTAGTACGTTTGTGTGATGATTTTTGAATTGTACGCATGTTTGGTTGGAGCAACAACAAAGTTATCTCCGTGTGACCTATAGGTCATAGGTTCGAGCCATGGAATCAGCCACTGATGCTTGCATCAGGGTAGGCTGCCTACACCACACCTCTTAGGGTGTGGCCCTTCACCGGACCCTGCGTAAATGCGGGATGATTCATGCACCAGGCTGGCTAACTAACTAACGCATGTTTGGTTGGGGTCCCGTGTGACCCGAGGCCATTTCGGCGCATTATGTGAAAATTCGAAAAATTGAGTTTTCAACTTAAAAATCTTGAGTTTTAGTGAGATATTCTTGAGTTTAGATGTTATTTTTATTATTTGAACGTGCGAGAGAGTTTGTATGATATTATTACACTTGTGTGAATGTCTGGATTGGAGCCCGATGGGCTCAAGTGAGTTACGGATGCATTCCAGATGGTTTGGGACAGCTGAAGGAAGACTGTGTTGGTAGCCCGTAGATCTCTCAATTGCGAGGTTCTGCTCGCAAATGCGAGCATCGCTTTTGCGAGGGATGCCTCGCATTTGCAAAGATGGGCTAAGGGTTGGACACTTCGCTTCTGCGAAGACTGCATCGCATTTGCTGAAGGGGGTTCATCGCATTTGCAATTGTGGTGTCGCATTTGCGACACTGGACATTGTTTGGGCAGCTTCGCAAATGCGAAGCTCGGTTCGCTTTTGCAAGGAAGAGGACCTTCGCAAATGCGAAGGTTTTGTCGCATTTGTGATAACTAAATGGCTTAGATACTGTTCGCTTTTATGGATAGTTGTTTGCATTTGCGGACGTCACAATTGCGAATACGGTTCGCAATTACGGTATCGCAGCTGGGTAAAATGTGGGAATTTTGGGACTTAACTCATTTTACACCATTTTTGAGACCTAGACTCTATAGATGCGATTTTTGGAGAGCAATTTCTTTCCAAATTTATAGGTTAGTAATCTTGACTTGTTTTTGTTCAATTTCAATTACTTTTTCATGAATTTCATCATCAAATCTAAGAATTTCAAAGTAGAAATTAGGGAATTTTGGGTAAAATTTAGAAATTTTATAAAATTGAGATTTAGACCTCAAATTGAAGTTGGATTTCAAAATAAATCACATATTCTGGCTCGGAGGTGAATGGGTAATCAGGATTTGGTCTTAATTTCAAATTTCGACCACGTCGGCCTAGGTTGACTTTTTTGTTGACGTTTTCAATTATGTTAAAGATTGAACATTTTTCATTCGAGGGTAGTTTCTAAAACTTGTTTTGACTTGTTTGAACAATAATTGACTAGATACAAGTGGTTTGGAGGCTTGTTCTAAAGGAAAAGTAGTGTTGGATTTGTTGACTGTGTTCTGGAAAGAGGTAAGTGTCTTGGTTAACCTTGATTTGAGGGAAATAGAGTAGAATCGAGTCTATTTGCTATGTGATCTATGTGTTGGGGGTGGCGTATATACAATGTGATGGGTGTATATGCGTTGGCCATGGGATAAGCATGCGGGTAGTATTAGTCTTACTTGTGCCATGCTACTTTGTGTTTTATGTTCCCCATGCTTTAGATAGATTGTTTAATTCTTTAATTTCTTGTATTCATGTTTTTTTTCTATGTTAAGATTATTGAGATATTGATATTGAGATCTTGAATTGTTGATGTGTTGTCGGTGCTAATTGTTGGAAGATTCTCATATGACGAGTTATATTAAATGGGTGATTCGAGGTAGAGCTATATTCCGTTTGCAGGCTTTAGAGTCACCTTCCTATTTCTATTGTACTATTTCTACTTTTCAAATAGTACTGTATTTCTTTCAAAACAGTATATGTAGTAAAGTCTAGAAGCTCATGTACTTGTGACTCCACATCTTGGGATGGTTTGCGTAGGTTTTGGTTCTAGACTTATTATGTATACCTTTCGAGTTGCTTTTATAGTTATCTTGTTGTTAGTCCTAAAATTGCTATTCCTTTTGTATTATTTGTTGTGTGTTGGCTTGCATTAGGCGGCATCACGACCTCAACTGGTTAAAGTTTTGGATCGACACAAGCACAACAAGGAACAATATCTAACCAAATGAAGTAAATTGCTAATAAACTTAATCAGAAAATAATGATAAGTGAAAAAAGTCAAAGTTACCTGCCATAAAAATGGCAATTCACACGCATACAGTCACGGCTCACCATAAAGAAGAAATGGCAAGTCTCAAATGTTGGTATTATTTATAATGTAAAGTCAAAGATTTCTTTGTGGTTCCTTTTCTTTTCTTACTTCTTTGTCTTTTGTGAAAGACAAAGTATCCCTCATTGGTGGTGGAAAGTCTTTTCCTTCTCTTTGTTGGGCTTGTAAAGAGCTAGTAAAAGGGGGTTTTGACACAGTTACCCACAAAAACAAAACTATTGACCCTTGTCTATCCATTTGTTTTTCTACCCATAAACTAATTACATTTCCTACCCATCGTAGTTTTTGTGGGAAGTTTTTTCTTTATTCTCCAATTCTTTTTTATTTCTATGCTTCTTTTTTTTTTCTTTTTTTTTCTTTTCTCCTTTTCTTTTTTCTCGTTTTCTTCTTATTTTTTTCTTTTTTCCTTTTCTAATTTCATTTAACTTCTTTTTTTTTATATTTTTTTTCTCTTCATAATCTAATTTCATTTACTGTTTTCACTATTTTTTATTATTCTTTTTTTTTTTATATTATTACTAAAGAAAAATCAAATTGTATACCAATTAAATGTAGCTAATNAGAAAATATAAGCGTGGCCTTTATACCGTATCGGCCACACTTTTAAAGCGTGACTTCTAAGGCAACACCTAGAAAAGCGTTGCCAATAGTCAAAGGTTACGGTACTTTACACCATCCCCAAAAAGCGTTGCCTAAAGCCGTTAAGTGTTGCCTTTGACCAAATGCAACACTTCTTGGCATCATAGGCCACACTTCTCAGGGGTGGCTAGAGGCCTAAAATGTTGTAGTGATTTAATAAAAACACATATATTGCCTCTATATAAACAGTTTCGTTGTATTCACACCATTCCAATACAAAACATTTGTATGCGGATTTTTTAGAGGTAATTTTCGTCTCTTTTATTATCATATTTTATAGATTATAGGGGGTTTGACAGAGTTACCCACAAAAACAAAACTATTTACCCTTGTCTACCCATTTGTTTTTCTACCCATAAACTAATTACATTTCCTACCCATCGTAGTTTTTGTGGGAAATTTTTTCTTTATTCTCCAATTCTTTTTTATTTCTATGCTTCTTTTCTTTTTTTTCTTTTTTTTTTCTTTTCTCCTTTTCTTTTTTCTCGTTTTCTTCTTATTTTTTTTCTTTTTTCCTTTCTAATTTCATTTAACTTCTTTTTTTTATATTCTTTTTCTCTTCATAATCTAATTTCATTTACTGTTTTCACTATTTTTTATTATTCTTTTTTATACTATTACTAAAGAAAAATCAAATTGTGTACCAATTAAATGTAGCTAATACAACCAAAAAATATTAACTAACATATGATACCAGTATAGTATATAGCTATACCAACAGGGTATATAATTGTACGCAAAGAGTTAAAAAATTTTAATTCAATTATTAAACTGAAATAATATCAGTTGTCAATAAAAATTTCAAAAAATTCTAAAAGGATCTAATTGTAAGAGTATACCGTTACATTATATAGCATACTATAATATTTATTTATTTTTTTGCATTTTTAATTTGCCCCTCACGCTAGGTAAAAGCTTAAAGCAAATTAAAAGGGAAAAGGCAAGTGAATTTACGGGTAATAAGTATACTATTATAGTACATTGTATACTATTACAGCATACTGTTATAGTATATTGCATATTATTACAGTGTACTATAACAATATATTGTATACTATAATAGTATGATGTTGCAGTATAACTATATACTCGTATAGTTTATTGTATACTGTAGCGGTATACTGTTAGGTAACTGTGTTCTTCTTCGATTATTACAATATACCGTTGCAGTATATTGTAAACTATAATAGTATACTGTTGCAGTATAGCTATATACTCCTACAGCATATTATATACCGTAGCAATATACTATTGGATAGTTGTATTTTTTTCGATTTTCAGCTGAGATTTCCAACTCAATCACCTCAAATCAGCTCCAAATGCTATCAAATTTCAAGTGCTGTAAATGTAAGTTTTATCATTTGCTTATAATTTTCCCTTTTCTTTCTTTTTGATTTGATTGGATAGGAAGGAAGAAAGATTAGTTTCTGAGATTTGAAAAAAATTAACTCCAGCCTGAAGTAATTACTGAAAAAGCCAGCTCACTAATCCATCCTCTCACCTTCCACTCCTTAGCTCAGGCTAGGGGCTATATGCTGCTCACTGACGTTGTTGGTCCTACTGAAGCTAACATGCAAATTGTAGATAGGAGAGCTGATTCCATATTACAACCTTCTAGCACCTGACCATTACCAAGATCATACTCTAACAATGTTATCAACTGTGTGGCGGATTTGGGAAGGATTGATGAAACTTATTGTCTAATGTCTAATGAAGGTAAGAGGATGCATCTGGAAACATTTGAAGGTGAATCTGCTTGTATGGACCATAGTACTCCTGCAGATACAGGGGAGAACAATTTAATTTCTAACATTTTCGCAATGGATTTCGCTCCATGGGGTGAGACGATGAGTCATTACCTTCTACTCAGAACTTGGCAGAACTTAAATTGTCATTTTCGCAGACATGATCTATTAAATAACAGGAGCTATCGACTTGATAGTTTTGATGCTCGGAATGGCTTCTCTCTAGCTAATAATGAGGGTAGTAATGGTCAGGTACTAGAAGGTAACAAAAGAGAAAAAGGAAGACGGCAAAACTAAAAAAACAGAGGGGAAATATAAGGGAAAGGAACATTGAAGCAACTACTGAATTCCAATTATTTTGTCAATCATTGATTAAGAGTTTATATTGGGGAAAAAAGCAATTATCTGCTCACATACTAACGAAGCCAAGGAGACAATCTTTTAATCTCCTGCAATTCTCAACAGTAGCGGAAACAGTGACAGAACGAGCGAGAAGACAGTTTGGTCTATTTTTTCCGAAGGCAGATTTTTCAGCCATTGTTTGAATCTTTATTTCACCACTTGAGGTTCTCTTTTAAGATTCCTTGTTAGCGGGAACTATTTCATTTGTTTGCAGGTTGCGGCTGGAATTAGCGGGTAAATAGTTTGGGCCGCATGGGTAGAGTAAAAGGGAGTGGTCTCGCGCACATGAGAAATTGGTCCTCAAGGTAAAACGAGTCAATTTGCCACCCCCCCCCCCCCCCCTCCCCTTGCGCGTGAGATATACGTGAATTATCTAACACAAAAAATACCTTCATCTTCTCTTCTTTCTGGGCAACTGTTTTGCCACGACACAGTATTTTTGATAAGTTGTTCTTCTTTCCTTTCTGTTCCTAGTCAATATTATCTACTCATTTTTCTTACACCAGACTCAAACAAATGAGAAGGCATGATTCCCCCAGTATCATGAAATGAACTAAACTGAAGGGATACAATCAACTTTGTTAAAGATGATAGTCCTCAAACTTAGGAACAACAGAAATACGTAACAGAACTGTGAACTTCGCTTTTATATCCAGACTGGAATCATTTAACACTATGTAATAAGCATTAAGCATTTTGAGAATACATTTAAATATTTATTCCTCCGAAAATTTCAAAAAATAAAAGAAAATAGAAGTCTAACTATGAAATGCTGATGCTTATTAACTTCAAAGAGTACCAACTGGGATGGAAGATCTAATTTCCTTTTCTTTCCTCCTGCTCCCTCCCCGAAAAGTGAGGGATTCACCTACTTCTCATAGAACATGTGTTTCCCCCCACACCCATACTCGGGGACAAGGGCCTTTATTAGTGAGGCGAAAGCAGCTTTCTCACATTTACAATAGTTTTTTACAAATCAAGAGTAAGTATTATTGTCGCTACTGTGTTAAAACAGAAATTAGAAAAAACTGTTAGAAGAAACTGAAAAGCTGTAAACGATAAGAAATATTCCGAGTTCACACTTTCCTTGTGCGTCCTTAAGGAATTTTAACCCCCTCACAAGTTGCCAAGGTAATGGATTAAATCCTCCCAGGATGAAGCGGAATAAACCTTCCTGCAACAGTGGCAATACAAACTGCAGGATACCAACGAACTCAAAGAACGGAACAAAATCACACTTACGAATTTGAAAGAGAAACTGCGAAGTAGAATGCAGGATTTTCAGAAGGAAGTTCTATGTTTTTCAGTGTGTGAAAAGGAAGCCATGCCTCGGAATTTATAGGCAATTGTCGGAAAAGGTGTGATGTCTGTTCATAATGTGAACAGATATTTGAAAGGAAGAGGTGTCTGTTCAAAAGGGAAAACCAACGTTCAGCGTTTTGGATTCCAATTAATTCCGTTAATGAACTGACTGGCACTTAATTAATTCTTAAATAATTAATTAAATAAACTTTGTCAAAAAATTAATCTCATCGATCGATCATTTGACAAATCCAAATCCAAATCCGAAGCCGAAGTCGAGCCGAGCGACGACGACGGCGCGAGGCTTCGTTCTCTTCAACTCCTTTAAGAGCTCTAAGAAGTGATCCTATAGTTATACACACAAGTGTAGTTGTCCTCACCAATGAGGGACAAAGTTCATTTGACAAAGTTCACTTGATTCAAATTTTTCATTTCCCTCCATTTTATTTCCCACCATTTTCCAATTCACTCTTCTAGTCTTTAAAGCCCAATGACTTAGCCCAATGGCTTAAAGTCCAACAATTCCCCACATGAATGGGAATGACTGCAACAAGAATGAACATAGATGAAAGCTGTGTGATTTGCAAGTAAGGATTAATTGCATCTGGATAAGTAGGTTTCCCTTTGAACTTTCCGTGGTGAGCATATGTCGGATATACTCGGTCAATCGGTAGATTTGATATCGTTGAACCGTCGAACTTTAGTGTATACCTAGACAACCATATGTCACACAACCAACCCTTAACTGTCTTTTGGTTCTCATTGTCGTGTTCGTTTCAGCCATGAACACCGCCTGGTTTCATAAGTGCGTAGAGAATTGGCCTTACAGAATTCTCATTGAAGCGGCTTCCACTTCACACTTACATAGGTGATTCCTAAACGTGTAATCCTTTAGATTGACACTATTTGATAAATACCACATCAAACTTAGGTAATCATTAAAGAACTTGTAAAGTTCTATCCTTGTTTGAACATTGTCTTCATCACAAGAAGGGACCAAAGATTTTACTTTGACAATGTTGAACCGGTCGATCACAACTTTGTTTGAGCTCCTTGAACCTAGATGTCGGAATATCCAAAATTCTAGGTAGAGTTACCGCCATGATGACTTGTCCTCGGTCATAGTCCCATTCCCTTAGATGATTTCTCAACTCCCTCTCTAGTTAGGCCTTTTGTAAGCGGATCCGCCACATTATCCTTTAATCTTACATAATCAATAGTGATAATTCCACTAGAGAGTAGTCGTCTAACGGTTTTATGTCTTCGTCGTATATGACGAGACTTTCCGTTATACATAACGCTCTCTGCCCGTCCTATTGCAGCCTCACTATCGCAATGTATGCATATAGGAGCCAAAGGTTTTGGCCAGAACGGAATGTCTTCTAAGAAATTTCGAAGCCATTCAGCTTCTTCGTCGGCCTTATCCAAAGCTATAAACTCTGATTCCATTGTAGAGCGAGTAATGTACGTCTGTTTGGAAGACTTCCAAGATACTGCTCCTCCACCAACAGTAAAAACATATCCACTTGTGGACTTTGTTTCTGTTGAGCCGGTTATCCAATTTGCATCACTATATCCTTCGATAACCGCAGGATATTTATTGTAGTGCAAAGCGTAGTCTTGGGTATATTCCAAATATCCCAGAACTCGTTTCATTGCCACCCAGTAATGTTTGTTGGGATTACTTGTGAATCGATTAAGTTTACTTATTGCACAAGCTATATCAGGACGTGTACAGTTCATGATATACATTAAGCTTCCCAACACACGAGCATAATCCAATTGAGACGTGCTTTCACCTTTATTCTTTACAAGATGATGGTTTAAGTCAATTGGAGTTCTTGCACTTCTAAATTCCAAGTGTTTGAATTTTTCAAGTACCATTTTCACGTAATGTGATTGAGACAAAGCCAGACCCTGAGGAGTCCTCTGGATTTTAATTCCTAGAATTACATCGGCAACTCCTAAGTCTTTCATATCAAACTTACTAGCAAGCATACGCTTAGTAGCTTGAATGTCGGCAATGTCTTTACTCATTATTAGCATATCATCAACATATAAGCAAACAATGACTATATAATTTGGAACGTTCTTAATGTAAACACATTTATCACATTCATTAATCTTAAAGCCATTTGACAACATTGTTTGGTCAAATTTTCGCATGCCATTGCTTGGGTGCTTGTTTTAGTCCATAAAGGGACTTAACAAGTCGACACACCTTCTTTTCTTTTCCCGGAACCACAAACCCTTCAGGTTGGTTCATGTAAATTTCTTCCTCTAGATTACCATTTAAGAAGGCTGTTTTTACATCTATTTGATGGATTTGAAGACCATACAAGGAGGCTAATGCCATTAGCATCCGAATGGATGTAATTCTTGTTACCGGCGAGTATGTGTCAAAGTAGTCAAGACCGTCTCGCTGTCTAAATCCTTTGACAACAAGTCTTGCCTTGTATTTGTCAATAGTACCATCGTCTTTCATTTTCTTCTTGAAAATCCATTTAGAACCCAAAGTTTTGTTACCTGGAGGAAGATCAACCAATTCCCAGGTGTGGTTGCTCAATATGGATTCTATTTCACTATTGACAACTTCTTTCCAATATTGTGCTTCTGAGGAAGACATTGCTTCCTTGAAGGTTCGAGGCTCATTTTCTAGCAGGAAAGTCAGAAAATCTGGACCGAATGAAGTAGATGTCCGTTGACGTTTACTTCTTCTCGGATTTTCCACATTAGGCATACCATCTGTTATTTCCTCCCGAGGTCGTTTTGACTTTTGGTAGGTCAATTCACTTTCCTTTTTATACGGATAAATTGTTTCAAAGAATTCAGCATTATCTGATTCTATTATCGTATTAACGTGAATCTCAGGATTTTCTGATTTATGAACCAGAAAACGATATGCCTTGCTATTGGTTACATATCCAATAAATACACAATCAACCGTTTTTGGACCTATCTTAACCCTTTTAGGTTTAGGAACTTGTACATTAGCTAAACACCCCCACACTTTGAAGTATTTCAAGCTGGGCTTCCTTCCTTTCCATTTTTCATAAGGAATGGACTGTGTTTTACTATGAGGTACACGGTTGATTATTCGGTTAGCTGTAAGTATAGCTTCCCCCCACAAGTTCTGTGGTAAACCAGAACTTATCAACAACGCATTCATCATCTCTTTCAACGTTCGATTCTTTCTCTCCGCAATTCCATTAGATTGTGGAGAGTAAGGGGCAGTTGTTTGGTGAATAATGCCATTTTCCAAACATATTTCTTCAAAAGGAGATTCATATTCGCCACCCCTATCACTTCTTATCATTTTGATCTTTTTGTTTAGTTGTGTTTCAACTTCACTTTTGTATTGCTTGAAAGCATCAATTGCTTCATCTTTACTACTAAGTAAGTAAACATAGCAATATCTCGTACTATCGTCAATAAAAGTAATAAAATCTTTTTTTCCACCGCGAGATGGTGTTGACTTCATATCGCAAATATCTGTGTGAATTAAGTTTAAAGGACTTGAATTCCTTTCAACGGACTTATAAGGATGCTTAGCATACTTTGATTCCACGCATATTTGACATTTGGAATTAATGCAATCAAATTTTGTCAATACTTCCAAATTTATCATTTTTCTCGATGTTTTGAAGTTAATGTGACCTAGGCATGCATGCCATAAAGTGTTTGACTCAAGTAAGTAAGAAGAAGCATTAACTTTATTGATAGAAACTGCTATTACATTTAGCTTAAAAAGGCCCTCATTCAGGTAACCTTTTCCTACATACACATCATTCTTACTTAGTACAACACTATTAGAAACAAAAATAGTGAGAATAGACACAAGATTCTTGCGAATTTCTGGAACATGGAGAACTTGGTTTAGAGTTACAATTTTTCCCGACGTCATCTTCAACGCAATCTTGCCAACTCCTTCAATTTTGGTTGTAGACGAATTTCCCATGAAAATTGTCTCGTCGGGTCCTGCGGGGGCATAGGAAGAAAATAACTCCTTGTTAGCACAAACATTGCGGGTGGCTCTCCTACCAAGTTGCATTCAGACAACATGGCACACAAGTCCTCCATTTCTTCAACATTTTCAACCATGTTAGCTTGATTCTTCTTCTTCTTATTCTTTTGTACATCATTCTTTGGTGCACGACAGTCCACGGCCTTATGCCCAGACTTTCCACAGTTGTGGCAATTACCCTTGAACTTTTTCTTGCTTGGGTAATTCTTTGGTCCAAAAGCCTTCTTTCTCTTCTTATTTTGTGGCGCCTCCTCAACAATGTTAGCCCTTATTATTGTCGAGTTTCCACGTGACTTCTTTTCAGCATTTTTGTTGTCTTCTTCTATCCTCAAACAAACAATCAAATATTCAAGTGTCATTTCCTTACGCTTGTGTTTTAGATAGATCTTAAAGTCCTTCCACAACGGAGGTAACTTCTCAATGAAAGCGGCGACTTGAAAGGCCTCATTTATGACCATACCTTCAATAATAAATTCATAATTAATAACAAGATAAATCTTATTAATAAAATTATTGATTCGGGTCATACCTTCAGCAAGGAGGTCATGCACAATGACTTGTAATTCTTGGACTTGAGTTAGGACCGACCTAGTGTCAACCATCTTGAAATCCAAAAACCTTGCAGCCACGAACTTCTTAAGTCCGGCATCCTCAGTCTTGTACTTCTTCTCAAGCGCATTCCATAACGCTTTTGAAGTTTCCATGACACTATAGACATTGTACAAGCTACCTTCCAAACAACTCAAAATGTAGTTTTTGCACAAGAAATCAGAATGTTTCCATGCTTCAGTTACAACAAATCGTTCGTCATTCGGAGTGCCTTCAGCCACGACCGGAGGATCCTCCTTGATGAATTGCTGCAAACTCAACGTAGTAAGATAGAAGAGCATCTTCATTTGCCAACGTTTGAAGTCAATACCGGAAAACTTTCCGGGTTTTTCTGCTGGTGCCATAGCATGAGCAGGAGTTGAACGGTTCGACGAGGCAGCAACACTCGTAACAGTAGCACCCATTCCATTAGCATTAGTTTGGTCCTCATTTGTCATTTTTTCTGTAAAGTTGGCAACAAACAGAATTTTTTAAAATCAGTGAAGGTTTTATATCTTCAAACTGAATACCAAACCAAACATTCAAAATATAAATGGTGAAGTTTATTATAGTCTTCAAACCGTATTCAAATTTAATACCCCGGTAAAGTTTTTATGTTCTTTAAACCGGAGTAAAAAAATATATCGGAGTAGAAAGCACCAAGGCTTTAGTCTCCAAACCAGTATACAAAATATAGATAACAGTTCAACATAGATTTCAACACAGAAACGTTAATTAAAATTCCTTAAGCTTATTATCGCTACTGTATTAAAACAGAAATTAGAAAAAACTGTTAGAAGAAACTGAACAGCTGTAAACGATAAGAAATATTCTGAGTCCACAATTTTCTTGTGCGTCCTTAAGGAATTTTAACCCCCTCACAAGTTGCCACGGTAATGGATTAAATCCTCAGGATGAAACGGAATAAACCTTCTTGCAACAGTGGTAATACAAACTGCAGGATACCAACGAACTAAAAAAACGGAACAAAATCACACTTACGAATTTGAAAGAGAGACTGCGAAGTAGAATGCAGGATTTTCAGAAGGAAGTTTTATGTTTTTCAGTGTGTGAAAAGGAAGCCATGCCTTGGAATTTATAGGCAATTGTCGGAAGAGGTGTGATGTCTGTTCATAATGTGAACAGATATTTAAAAGGAAGAGGTGTCTGTTCAAAAGGGAAAACCAACGTTCAGCGTTTTGGATTCCAGTTAATTCCGTTAATGAACTGACTGACACTTAATTAATTCTTAAATAATTAATTAAATAAACTTTGTCAAAAAATTAATCTCATCGATCATTTGACGAATCCGAAGCCGAGCCGAGCGACGACGACGGTGCGGGGCTTCATTCTCTTCAACTCCTTTAAGAGCTCTAAGAAGTGATCCTATATTTATACACAGAAGTGTAGTTGTCCCTCACCAATGAGGGACAAAGTTCATTTGACAAAGCTCACTTGATTCAAATTTTCCAAATTTTTTATTTTCCACCATTTCCCAATTCACACTTCTAGTCTTTAAAGCCCAATAGCTTAGCCCAATAGCTTAAAGTCCAACAAGTATAACGCCCATTATCTATCATGTCCAAGTCCCAATTTATGCACTTTAGCTTCTCCAATATCAGAGGTCTTATAGATTCATATGCTAAATTGTTTTTGAGTAATAGCGTAGGAACTCCACCGAGCACATAGCCTACTCCATTCCTCCTACCCTTACCCTTTGACTAATTGTTCATCAGAGTTCCCTCAAATTCAACAACTAAGCTAATCAGAGAGCTTAATCATATACTGAGTCCCCTCAGCAAAGCAAGGAAATAACATACTTCATACGGGAGTCTTTTTCGCTCCTTCCCATCATATATATTTTTTATTTCATTGATTGATCCCAGCCAAATAAAAATTGCACTGAAGTCGTTTCCACTGACTACGTTCTAAATAACTTCATTGAAACCTCATCTGTCGACATGTATTCATAAATCATTGTGCTTTATGGATTCAAGCACTGTTAATGAATGCAACTTCTGCCAACCACACGGATACTAACTAAGCTTAATATCAGTAGTGCAAATTAGTTCTTCAGAAACTAAATCAGAAAGCGGTAAGGGTATAATAAGAAAAAAGACAAATATAACATATGATAGCAAGAAATGCTTGTAATCAACTCACTGCACATGATATCAAGAAGGCTTACTATCTGCAAACAGTTTCTCCGTGTTGCTACTGTTGAGTTGTCCCACATCAGAGGGATTTGAGGTCCTTGGTCTCCTTATATGGCTTGGGCAATCCTCACCTCATAAGTTAGCTTTTGGGGTCTTATCATGGTATCAGAGCCAGGCCCATCCCAATTATTGTTACCGATGTTGGGCCCCCATTTATGTTGTCCACGCTCCAGAGGCCTGGGCGTGAGGGGGGTGTTGAGTTGTCCCTCATCAGAGGAATTTGAGGTCCTTGGTCTCCTTATATGGCTTGGGCAATCCTCACCTCATAAGCTAGCTTTTGGGGTTAAGTTAGGCCCAAGGTCCATTCTTATCTAACATAATTTTTCAGTGCTAGTGGAGCTGATCAACTGAAGGATCATACGGGAGACACCTCATTATATCAAGGCCCTAAAGGTCAAATAGAATACTTATTACCTCACAAAATCCCTGCAAAGTTACAAAAGTATAGTGCATCTCTGATGTAGACTAAGGGGCTGCAATTGGAGATTACCAAGTCTTACAATAGTTTTCATACTCAACTTTCTCTTATCTTAGGAAGGATTTAAAGAGGTAGAACTTCAATATTAGAGATATGTCTTTGCACGTTGCTCAAGATCAACAGAACTATCATGTAAGCCACTGACCTCTTCATCAGTACTGTGTTAAGGACTTGGAGCTGACAACCATTGTAGGATTATAGCTCAAATTTCTCTTGTAGAAACTGAAGAGCTGATCTGCACTGCACCTATCTCAGGATCACCCTCTTGGGGAAAGAGAGCAACACCAGGGATTTCAACATAGTTGATCACCCCATTGGTCTCCGAGCTTTTATTTCTGCTTTTGACCTCTTTCGAGAACCTACAGTTTCCAGAATAAGGACCAGTATCCAACTATTCACCTCGAAAAAAATTGGACAAATCCCACTTTACTGGGTCAAGTAAACCAGTCAAGAAATCAGCAAGAACACAGGCAACCAACTACCCGCTCTATAAGTGCATATCTGCTCTCAATGATATTGCGAGTCACAATTTCCTTCTCATTGCTAACATATACTACTTTATATCATCCAAACAAAGACATTAAAGTATCTGGATAAATTCCAATTGAATTGCCGAAAGTGAAATCTCTTTTAGCCCGGTCTTCTTTGTTCCTAGTCAGGTTCTTAAGACACTGCGACGAAGAGGGTTCATCGTAGAATTTCAGTGATACAAAAAAAAGTTTATCCCTCTCCCTTACTGTGTTTCACTTCCCTCGCTCACGAACAGACACTTTGCCTAGCTCTTTGAATCTCAGTACTCCTCAATAACTATTAAGCTTTTGTTAAAGGACTACCTATTGTAGAGAAGATCTCCTTGACTCACAAGATGGCTTTAAATAATAGGGGATCTTAACCTAAAGACCTCAAAAGTTGTAAGGATCTAGTATGTGGGAAAGAATGAATCGCCAGGGCACACAATTACCATGATTGATGGCTCTTCTTATGAGTTTCACCAGCCACAGCAGGAGAGTAGTTGGTCCCTTAGTGTCCCCCTTAGCAGACCGTACCTGCAATAACACAAAATCAATCAAACAAAAAGGTTAATAGCATTTGCAAATGTGGAGAAAATCCTATTCAATATAGAAAATTTGCGACTCGGAAGTTGGATGTTCTAGCAGTCAAAACATATATTTTACCCAATGGATAATATGCAGCAGAATCCTACTTCAAATTCGACAAGAATAAAAAGTGATTGAACATAGACTAGTTCAGACACTTCACAATTGTGTTGTCCTTTTATTATCTATGTTGATCTTAGGCCAGCAGGTATCACAGAGCTAACTGTTGAGATTTCTACTGAACAAGAATTGGGAAGGAGCAAGGTCGGGAAAGATCTAGGCTCACCTTGCTTCCCTATTAGGATATCTTCCAAAACCAATAGGAGGTCAGAGGTGGAGCAGCCTAGGTGGGAGCAAGTAGCAGCAGGCTTAGCAAGCCCTTCTCTGCAACACGAACTGCTTCTATAGCAGCATTATATCATCTCTCATCTGATTCATTTGTTTGAAAGTACTAGCAAAGCGCACTCCTACACCCCCAATAGAAATGGAGCGCTCTGAAGCTATCAACAAATTTGGACAAGCATAATCTAGTGCAGAAGTTGAATAAAGTGAGCCAATTAACAACAGATACATTGCAGAAAAAGAGGACAAAATTACCAGCAGAACAAGGCACAACCTTTGGACAAACTTCAGAAAAACTTTCCAAGGGAAAAACCAAGAGGTGCAATGCTGTGCTTGATTTAGAAGAGAAGCATATAAAAACCGTTTAGGAATTTGAACTTTAGAATCTAGCAATCCAAAACAATGATACATCATTATAGATCATTGCTAAGCTTCTATGAAACTTCAGGCACTGACAAATTGGTTAAATTACCTGTGACAAGACAAGAGGGAGGGGATGGATCATGACTGCCGTTATATTGCTCGACACAAGAATCATAAGTCAAATGGGAAGAAAGGAACAAGAATTTCCTATTTTGGTTTTTATGTTATAGTAAAAGATAAAAGAAAGTGAAAATGTACTTGCTAATTGGCCGAAATTTGTCTTTAAATTTTTATTCAGAAAATTATACTTATGGACTGTTTCCGAACTATGTTTCTTTTGTTCCTGGTCCCAGAACTCCTATTGCAATGTATGTCGTGGCGTTCAATTCCTCAATACAAATAGAAGGAATATAAACAGCAGTGACCTCGGGTATGCAAACAAGAACATTTTGCAAAGAAAAAAATTATAAACCTGTGACACATTTTGGTTTTAGCCATAATTTCCTGATACTTTGCAGTTTGAAGACAGACATTTATGTCTCACTCATAAAAATGTACTGCATACCAATCTAATACTATCGACAATGCCGAACAGTTAAGTAGTCTCCCTCACACTATTTTCATTTGCATCTGCGACCTGATTAATAAGACTAGCATGTTCAGCAATAAAAGATGTGGCTCTGGAAGTGAATAGACATGCTGCATAAAGCAAAAATCAAATTAATGCACCGCAATCTCAGTGCCATTACACCTCAGTTGTTAAATAAGCAGAATCCTCATACAGCAGACCTGAAGAGCTGGAAGGAGCAACAATTCCATGATGTGTTAGCCTTTTCCAAGTCTATTGGTGACATACATGTTTGACTGCTTCTTTTCCATAGTCTTTCATTGCAATGGTCAGAATGGAGCATTCTATAGCATCCATAATGTGGGTCTTTTATTCACAGTCAATGTTGTTTTCCCTGAAAACGGGAGTGTTACCAATTTGATCAGACCATCAATCATCACTCACCAATAATCTCTGCAAGAGCAAGAACCTTCTTTGAAAGAATGAAATCGACTTCTATCCCTAACCACAATATCCAATTTGTAGACTTTAGATATAGACTTCATAAAACTATGACAATCTTTGCACACTCTTAAATTCTTTACAATTCGTATGGTGCTTCCCTTACATAACCTTGCCATTCCAAAAGCAACAGCAAGTTTCTCGCTGTGCTTAGACAGCGTATCTTCCTTTTCTTCCTCTTCTATATCATGCAAAACATTGCCTACCTCTGGAACATAACCACCTTCTACTTTAAGTTTTAATGTTATCTCACTTAGCTTATTATAAGCCTCTTCAGTAATGTCATTTAGTTTATCCCCTGCAACAAAACGGTACATGATCTTGTCCACTTCAATCATGCTCCAACCAGGAGTTTTTTTCATATTCTTCTCAGCCATTAATCTCCTCACCGTATCAACATCCTTCCATTTCCCTGCAACTGCATAAATGTTCGACAACAGAACATGGTCACCAGAGTTGTCTGGATCCAACTCAGAGAGTCTTTTCTTTACTTGCTCGGCCAAGTTAATGTCACCGAAAAAGCTGCAAGCCCCAAGAAGTGTGCGCCAAATAACGGCATTGGGTGGTACTGGCATTTGAACCACAAAATTATATGCCTTATGAAGCTGACCAGCCCTGCCATACAAATCAACCATACAACCATAATGCTCAATTGTTGGTTCGATGTTATAATGTCCTGTCATTTTACTAAAAATCTCATGACCTCTTTCAAGTAAACCAGCATGACTACATGCATAAAGGACAGAAATAAAAGTGATCTCATCAGGTCTGGTCCCAGATTCTTCCATCTCGTGAAAAAGTTTTATCGCCTCTTCACCATATCCTTGCATTGCAAGCCCTGCAATCATAGAAGTCCAGGAAACAATGCTTTTCTTACCAGGCATTCTCTCAAAGACAAGCCGAGCCATCAACACATTTCCACACTTGGAATAAGTATCCAAAAGTGCATTGTTCACAGAACTAATCCAAACAAACCCAATTTTCTCTATAAATGCATGCAAAACTTTCCCAAACTCAAATGCCCCAGCTTGAGCACACGCAGATAAAACACCCGTCAAGCTCACTTCATTCGGCCTATTTCCACTCCCAACCAACTCCCTGAAAACCTGCAGCGCCTCATAAAAGCATCCATTATGAGCAAATCCAACAATCATAGTACTCCAAGAAACATCATCTCTACTCGGCATCCGCAAGAACAACCCCTTCGCACGCTCAAGATCCCCTGCTTTAGTATGCCCCGCTAGCATCACATTCCAAGTAGTCAAGTCCCTGCACGGAATTAAACCAAACATTCTATCTGCACCACTCAGATCATTTCCACGAAAATACGCTGTAATTATCGCGTTCCACGCCACGACATTTGGTTCATTCATTTCATCAAACAACTTCCGAGCAAACTCAACATATCCACATTCCCCATACATACTAACCAATGTAGTCCCAACGAAGAGATGGGTATCAAGCCCGCGAACCATAGCTTGACAATGCAGCTGAAACCCAGTTTTCAAACACTGCAAATTCGCCGCTGCTTTGAGTGCAAAAGCGAAAGAGAAACTATCCGGAGGGGAATATGATTCTCCTAGCATGCGAACAAACGAGCTGACGGAGTTATTGGGTGAGTCTGACTCTGATTCACCTCGGATGAGGGTGTTGTACATGAACACATCTGGGTTTGGGTGGTGGATGAAGAGACGGCGAGCGTAATCAATAGCGTCGGAGATTTGAACGGCGGAAAGAAGTAGGATTTTTCCGGCGATTAATGGGTCAGTTTCGAGGCCGGATTTGTAAACGAAGGCGTGGATTTGCTTGAGTTTTCGGAGGGTTCTGCAGTTGCTTAATAGGGAAAGGCAGAGATTTTCTGCTGCTCTGTTCATTTTTTGAACTTCATTTTGGAGCGAAAAGTATAGCCTTTCAGAAAGGCAAACGACACAATGCTACTACGGGTCATATTTGCCCCGCTATTATCCAAAAAAAAAATAAGTTACTCTCTTCCGTTTCAATCTTTTTACTATAATTATCCCTAACATCATATTTTTGGATTATATTTACCACCACCAAAATATTTTTCAAGAAATTCTTTAATCAAGAAATTTAAGATGATAATTTTTTCGTAACACTCCTCGTCAAAACACTTCTAGAAAATTATATGAAAGAAACTTCAACAATCCCTTAACCATGTCACACTCAAGCTCTTGCTCGTCCTCGAACAATCTAAAATATCGCTATCCCAACAATGCAACATAAGACATCATGTATTGAGGAGCATTTTGCAATTTTATACACTACACATACAACCACGGTTGATACAAATAGTTAAGCCATTGGATACACTTTACTACACTTTCTAACTTCTATATGCCAAAGTATAATCAAATTCAAACAAACTGCCTATAACCACTCTACCTCAAAGACTGACTAGTCGTCGCTAGCATTCTCAACCCGCGTACTCACCCAACAAGAGAAGTTTACTAAAGTCACAAATCTATCACGGAATCATGTGCCTCTCCAAAGAACAAGAGAGTATATAGGCCGCACATTCAAATATGAATTCGAATATAATTTAAGGACATCCCATATATGAACAAAGAATCACTCACTCTCACAAAGAAATTCATGTGCATCCCCAGGTCGTACCATAGGCTTGCTCGTAGTGTATGTTTTTACGAATTTAAGCTCGCGAGTCTAGGATCAATTAGGTCTTTACGGGCTATAATGTAGGCTAAGGGATGAGTAAGATATATTTGGACTAATGACTAACTCTCCTAAGCACTTTAATACACTACACTTAACTTTTAAGTACACACTCTTCATGACCAACTTGAAAAATGTCACAAAACCATTGTCACGACCCGAAATACCAACCGCGGGGGCGTGATGGCATCTAACACCGAATGCCAGGCAAGCCAACATAAACATATAATATAAAAAGAAAATCAATAGATATCTGATAATTGATCAAAGATATAACATAAACCATCCACAGATTTTGGTGTCACTAGTACATGAGCGTCTAGATCCATCTAAATACAAGGTTTGAAAGACATACATCACTATCCGAAAATAAAATGGAAACAGTACAAGAAATAGGAAGTGACTCTAAGGCCTCCGAACGGAATGCACCTCTACCTCGAATCGTTGACTGGTATCTGCTAAGTGCCTCTCGGGACTCTACCGGTACCAACGTCAAAATTTGCACAAGAAGCAAAGAAGTGTAGTATGACTACAACCGATCCAATATACTCAGTAAGTGTCGACCCTTACCCCGACGAGATAGTGATACGGCTAAGACAAGACATTAAAAGTAACAATCATAACAATAAGTACAGAATCACCAAGTAAGTCTCTTTCCGAATTAATCAACGAAACCGCCAAGTTAAATTCACAATCCAAGTATCAAGTAAAAGCAATAAAATTATCAAATTGCACGGCATCAGCCTTCGTGCTTTTACTCTCATCCTCATCATATAATATAAATGCAATTGCACAACATCACCCTTCATGTTTTTACTCTCATCCTCACCATGTAATATATATGAATAAAGCATGTGCACAACATCACCCTTCATGCTTTAATCCTCACATTTACTTAATCAATGATAACAATATGCAAATATGGCACAGCAACACCCTTCGTGGTTTTCACTCTTCCTCACCAAGCAACACTAATAACCCAAAGTATCAAACAAGGTGGGAAGCAAATATCTACTTCAAATGGTGCTAGAATAAGAAAATTCAACTTTCAATATCACTACAACTTCAAAATAAGCAATAAACACGAAAGCGAACAATTAAAGAAGAACAATCCAACTAAGGCATGGAAGGCATAGGAAATGAAACAACATGGTACAATAAGATAATTTTCACCCACATACTTTAACCCATGACAACGTCACCTTGCATGTACGTTGTCCCACAAAATTCACGTAGCAAATAGATCCAACAAGTCCTAATTCCCTCAAGTCAAAGTTGAACACGACATTTACCTCTTTTCGCAACCATGTCACGACCCAAAATTCACTATAGGCCGAGATGGCTCCCAACGTCGTCGTTAAGCAAGCCAACAGTGAACTATCACGTTAATTAATCATTTTATTACTTTGGAAATCATAAATTTTATTAAATAAAGAAATTTACGCATTGAAAATCGTAGCTGCATACATAATTAGTAAGATATAAAAAATAAAAGATGACAATATTATGCAAATCCATAAACATCAACTAGAATATCCCAAAACCCGGTGTCACAAGTGCATAAGTATCTACTAAGGAGTACACATTCAATACATCTGCCTGGAATATAAAATAGACAGGATGAAGTAAATAAATATGATGGAGACTCTATGGGTTGCGGCACGTAGCATGGAATGCAGCTCATCATAAAGTCTTCTCAGCAGTTGCGCCTACGCACCAAGATGACTACCAAATGAACCTATCAAATCCTGCACATTTAGTACAGAAGTATAACATGAGTACGTAAATCAACGTGTATCCAGTAAGTATCTATCCTAACCCTAGAGAAGTAGTAACGGTGGGTCGACATCGACACTTACTAATGGTCAAATAAATCAATATGATAAATTATAAACAACTATGAAACACAACAATAATAATGAGGTAAAAGTTGTAACTAACATAATCCTCTAACATATCTTTGATAATATAAATCTCTCACATCTCATATGATATCTCAACAAATCAAAAATATCAAGTGCAATCTCAAACGGATAAGAAATACCATATAAATGCCATATCTCAGTCAAAGGGGAATCTCATGAGAATTCGAACTCCTAGCGTATCACGCAAGATTATGCCGAGGTCGTGCGGCCCGATCTAGAATAGTGTGTAGAATGATAAGGGTCGACCAGCGCGAACCAGAGATGCATCTCAAAATACTACCGAGGCGTTCGGCCTGCTCCGCGGGAAAGGAAGAAACTTATCAAATTACGGGCCACGTATTAGCAACACAAGTACAAGAGCATAATGTAAATATGACTTTTACCGTTTATCGAATATCTCGCAAAACAACTCAAGGTGATAAATCTCGGCCTAATATATTCCCAAATCAATTTAATTATAAGTTCAAGTAATTAAACTAGAAAATTGAGTTCAAATAAATCAAATATTACATGATAAAGTCCTAAGTCTACCCGTACATAAACATGCTTTTAGCTACGTACGGACTCTCGTCACCTCGTGCGTGCTTAGCACCCACAACTAGTAGCACATAATTACTTAATTCCTACGGGGTAGTTTCTCCTCACAAGGTTAGACATGTGACTTACCTTGCTCCAAAATTCCATAACCGGCTCCAAAGCCTCTCTAACACCTCAAACCGATGTCCATCAATACGAAGCTAGTCAAACTACATGAAACCAATAAAAATATACTCCAACAATCATAATTAATCAATTTATAACAAATCCCAACTCCGCTCAAAAAGTCAACAAAGTCAACCCTCGGGCTCACATGGCCGAATTTTGAAAATTTTCGAAGAAAAATATTATCCATAACACCACGAACTCAAATATATAATTTATTCCCAATTCCATGTCCAATTTCGTGGTCAAAATCTCAAAATATCCAATTCTAGGTTTTTTTCAAAAATCCCACTTTTTAAATACAAATTTTCATGTTTAAATATATATAACTCATGTATTTAACTTGAAAAAAGTGGGAATCACTTGCCTTGTGTTGCTTGATGAAAATCTCCTCAAAATAGCTCCCTAAATTCTGCCACCCAAGTGAAAATGAGAGAAAAGTAAGCCAACTCCCGAATTAAAGCAACTCTGCCCAGACCCGACCTTCTTTGCGAACGCGGCCTGACCCTCACGTTCGCGAAGAGCAACCTGCTCCAGCTCCAAAACACCTCTTCGCCAATGCGAGACAACACTCGCGAACGCGATGCACATGCGCCCACACCTTCGCGAACGCGGGACTTCATCGCGAAAGCAATGGACGTAAATCCTCCAGCTCAAATTCTTCTTCGTGAAAATGGTCACCCTTACGCGTTCGTGATGAACAAAACCAGAACCAGCAACAGCTGGAGCAATACATGGAGAAATGATCTGAAATCACCCTAAAACTCACCCGAGCCCCCCGGGACCCCGTCCAATCACACCAACAATTCCCCCAATACCTTATCCGAACTTATCCAAAGGCTCGAAATGCCATGAATAATATCAAAATCATGAATCGACGATCAAAATCCTTTTGCAACTTTCAAACATTCAAACTTCAACGAACGCATC
Organism: Nicotiana attenuata; assembly: GCF_001879085.1. Taxonomy (NCBI): domain Eukaryota; kingdom Viridiplantae; phylum Streptophyta; class Magnoliopsida; order Solanales; family Solanaceae; genus Nicotiana; species Nicotiana attenuata. The sequence continues at coordinate 232,981 of NW_017671272.1, read as the reverse complement.
CGAATCATATCTAAACATTCCGGAATGACACTAAATTTTATGTACAAGTCATAAATCACAATTCGAACCTATTCCAAGGCTCGGAATCCCAAACGGATATCAATAACATCAAAGTCCACTCCAAATCAAACTTAGGAAATTTAAAAAAATTTCAAAATGCCAACTTTCCACAATAAGTGCTGAAATGCTCCGGGACCACCCGATACTCAACCCGAACATACGCCCAAGTTCTAAATCATCGTACGAACCTATTGGAACCTTAAATCCCGATTCCGAGGTCGTTTACTAGAAAGTCAACCCTTGGTCAACTCTTCCAACTTAAAGCTTCTGAATTGAGAATTTCCCTTCTAAACCAATTCCGAACTTCCCGATATTCAATTCCGACAAAACGTACAAGTCAAAATACATAAAGTGAAGCTACTCAAGGCCTCAAACCGCCGAACAACACGCTAGAACTCGAAATGACCAATCGGGTCGTTATATTCTCCCCCACTTAAACATACGTTCGTCCTAGAACGTGCCAGGAACCGTTCTAGAGTTGCCCAAAATCACTGTTTAACACCTCGTGCACCTACCCGTGCCACCACACTTATGAGCACATTAGCTCAAGCCAGACTGAAGATCCTTCCTGCTACCTTAGCCCACAAGCCTTAAAACCAAATTCCAACATCCAGAATTTTCTACAAGACCTGATTCTAACATACGAACACTGTATCAATCTCGATACGCCGAACCAAAACATGATCTATGCATCCATGCTGTAATCACACAATGCACCACATAACTCATTTTCCCATAGTAACTTCCTCAAACTACAATAGTTGCAAATTCATGAATCTGATGCCCGTAGTATACCTCATAACACATATAAGCCCTGCTCCAACCCTCGCGATACTACAACGACGAAAGAAATGTGTAGAAACTTATAATCACCTACCAAATCAATACTCATGGAGCCTCTGCGCTTGACAAGAACTATTGCCTTATTCTGGATTAATTAGCGACATTTTCCTTCTAATATACATCATGTAAATCTGATTTCACTACTTTCAGGTCCAATAACCTCGCCCCCCCC